>NC_064810.1:74866174-74936255 GCF_023721935.1 Panthera uncia | reverse complement strand
TGGTTCTGGAAAAACTGGAAGGGGAAAAACCTTAATTTTGCTTTATAAGCTCTTGTAATTTCCTTTATATTGTTATAGCAAACATGTATTACTTTTGAGTTTTATTTTAAAAAGTAGTTGGTTTCAGGAACTTTGTTAAAGAAATAACAGTATCAGTTAATGCTAAATCTGACCCAAAGGTAATGATCTGTGAAACTGACCACAGGATGGCTCAGCAGAGTCCCAAGTTATTAGAGGACATTTGGGTCTCACTTAATGAAGCCATTGGTACTATTATGGGTTTTCTGTGCCTTGCAGAATTATTTCTTCAATGGGTGTCCCACTTCCAGGAGAATGAGATTTCCCAGTAACTGTCATACTTCCCCAGCAACTAAAACCCCTAAACACTTGGATTAGCCTGAGATTTTTTTTTAGTAGTAAAAACTTCTGAGTAAATACAGTCATAGCGTGTCTCTTCAACACCAAGTTGACATTCCCCAAGGATCTGGTCAAGTTCACCTGTCCAAACTTAGGATAAGTTTCAGGGATCTCAGAATTGAGGTCCTTCGGCTGTAGCCACAGCGTGATCTCTAATGGTAGATTTAATCCCAGTTCTTGATGACATCAGTCTCATCAGAGTTGACTGGTGGTTCCTGATGCTCACTTTGAGACCTTCACAGTCAGCTCTGGTGGGTTTTCGACAGGCTGCATCTAGAACTTCCATGGGAATACTCACTAATGAGTGCTGGCTTTTGCTCTAAGTTGAGAGGATGAGTGACATCCCCAGCATGCTCTAGAAAATCTAGGAGAGTCCTTGAGCTCTTTATCTTGGATTCCAAAACTCCCAGTGGCCTTTAGGGCCATGTACTTACTGGGAGTTTGCTTCATGAGAAGGTCAGGAAAACATTTCTGGGGGTTACCAGGACATAGCTCAAGGGGCAGCCTGGGCATCTCCACTGAACCTGGAAGTACTTTATGTGCTAAGATCCGCCTACAGAGGAACATACAATATTGTGGAATCATGGAGGGAATTCCTAGGATTCTTGGCTAACCTGGCTTCCACAGAAGGGTCTAGGGTAATCATTGGGTGTTCGTACACCTCCTGTGAGCTACAGAAACAGTTCTTGTTTCTCTCAGGGTTACACATTATCTGGAATTCCATAACTTTGGAGCTTTTCAGAGATGGTCTGAGAAGCTACCAAGTAGATATCCAGATTCTGGAGGCTTTGGGAATACTACAGCTAGGTTCTGTAGCCCCAAGTCCTTTAAGGGTTAGAGAGGGCAGTCTTAAGTTTAGAAATCTCTCAATGAAAGAGTGTTTATAATTGAGAAACTCACTGGAATCTTCTTAGAAGAGGAGAAGATCCCTTCTCTTGGGAGGCATCAAGCCAGGAGGTCCCCAGTCTAGAAAAAGTATCTGTGTTCCCTATCCCCACTGTGATAAGAAAAAAAAAAAACAAACAAACAACTTAATCCCAACCCTGTAGGATCAGGGTGACCAGTTGAACTTGTATCATGAGGTTCTGAAAAGTTAGATTTGTAAAGCTAGACACTATCTAGATTAGATCTGTTCTAGAAGCAATTCGGAAGACCCATGGTGAAGTTCCAAGGTCCTCCAGATGCAGTGGGAAGAGAATAAGAAAATCCCCCATTTCCAGGGATGAGATTAGTCCTGGAATGTCTGCCATTCCATTACTGGCTCTCACTAGAGAACAGCTTTTGCTGCTGGGCATGGCTGTTTTTCTTTGGCAAATTATCACAGGGTTTGGCCCGTTTAAGAGGACAACCCTAATACTTGGAAGATCTATGGGTATTTAGGTAAATTATTTATGGCCTGAAATCTGGTACATTCACCTTTCCAAGGGGTAATGCAATATGGATGAGGACTGAGTTCTGCCTCAATGCATAAACCATGCTCAGCATTCTTACAGAATGGTCTTCTCCATGTGGAGTCTGTGGCAACCTCTGTGGTTTTTAAAATTTTAATGATCTAAGCATTGCTCAAGGTGAAGCAGGTGTCCATGGAATTTTATTTTAGTAGTAACTTCCTTGTGGAATGGTTGTTTGGTTCTATTCTCTTATTAGGGTTTGTCAAGGCTGATTTTTCAGCATGAGAGCACTGACTTATGATTATTTCACAGCAAGGAGGCAATAGTTTCATTTTGTTGGAAAATACACTTAGGAATTTGTTGGAAAATACTATGTCTACACAGTGGACAGCTGAATCTGTTTACAAGGTCAAATTTAGCCTTAAATTTAATTCTGCCATTAGCTCTGAGGTTCTGGAATTTCAGCATGCATTAGAATTACCCAGAGGCATTTGTAAAAGGCAGTTTTCTGGATGCCACCCATAGATTTTATGATCCAGTGGGGCCCAAGAATTTGCTTTTCTAACAGATTCTCAGGTGATGTTGACACTGTTCGTCCAGGGATCATATTTTGAGAACTACTGCTGTAGACTATGCTGAGGTTTTGGAAACTTTTGGAAACTCATTTACTATAGTTATGTGCTAGAAGTTTATATAGCTTTCTAGCTTGTGGAGTGCCATCACACTTATCTTTTGTATTGTTATACACACACGAGTAATCTCAGGATGGTTCTAGTTCATGTTAGAAGTTTTCATTTTTTAGACTTTCCCTTTCAAAACAAAGACTGTAGCCCCAAAGGAATGCATGTAACTCAATAATTTGGTTTTATTTTCCTGTAGATACAGGACAAAATCTTGCTTGGCTGAAATAATTTATCCTCTGACATCTCTGGAACAGATCTGAAACAAAACAACTTATTTTCTTTTTCCTTTGAAAAGAATGGAATTTAAACCCTGAGTGTGCTCTCTGTGTTTGGGAATATTGAGGACCACATTTCCCAGCTTTGTGATATTTCTGACCACTTAGTCCTGATTCTTTGCTCAATATCTGTGTGATCAGGCCTAAGGCCCCACCTCCATGAGCATTCATGTTTTTCGTTTGTTAAGTCAGAGTGATGCTTCTGTGTGTATCAGATTAGATACGAAATGTGAAAAGGATTCATACATTCTTCTGTAACTGAAATGGCATTATTGTATTTTCAGAAGACTGGAATGGGCAGGGGCAAAACTATTTTGCTAGGATAATCCTCCTCTAGAAACATCAATATAATGAACTACTAGTTATACTGGAACACTCACAGATGAGTAGGGACACCCTGTGAAGGTTCTTAATACCTGAGGGGCTACACGTGCCCCCCCGCCCCTTTTCAGAGGTCTTGAGGATATGTTACTTCCGCTGGCAACACTCAGTGGGGTTTCAATGTGACTGTGCTGATTGGTATCCTTAGAGCAATTCTTTTAGGATTCACATATCAAAGGCTTAAAATGAGTGTAGCCATAAAATTATGTCTCAAGTATACCTTACTGGGTGTCCCATTAGTACTATTTATTTCCTTCTTTCTAAAAGACATTTAAGCACCATGCTGTTTTCCAGAACTAAAATATTTAACATTTAAAATAGCATTGCCTTTATCCTTAAGGTAACATTAAAATAATTGTGTTCAGTTTTCATTTAATTCTTCGCTAAATGAGAGTGTGAGTAGCTGAAAGAGACCAACATTTCTGGGAGGCCTTTTGAGAGGAATCAGAAATTGGCTGCTAATGGAGAAAACCCCTGAACTCAGAAACTCATTGTATATTCTGTATCTTTTTGCAGAAAATATCTAAATTACTCATAAAACTTTAATGAACAAGGCAATTGTTGAAGCTGAAAAGCATAAACTAATGTTGAAACTCTCCAAGTGAAGATAAAATTATTCCTTAATGCCCCCTTCCTTTTTTTTTTTTTTTTTTTTTGGCCCAGTTTCTAGTGGAAAGCTCTTATAAAATTGCTGCCCTTTCACTTCCTCTATTCTGAGTGACTGACGTGTAGGGAATTTTGTTTTTCCCTGGGATAGCTTCAGAGAATATAGCTTTTTGCCCACTGGATTCGGCACGTATTTGTGTCTGTACTGTTTTCTTGCTGCAAAGGGCAAGGCACTGTCATTGGCTTTGACTCTTCTCATCATATCCATTCTGTGGTCATTGTAGGAGATGGCATTTACAGACTGGCATTCCATTGGCATCACTTTATAGCATCAGTCAGAATCCTGATGGGAAATGGAAACCACATTAGTCATTTAAAAATGGAATAGATTTGATTCGGGATATCATTACAGTCATTGAAGAGTTGAGAGAGCAAAAAGGGAGCCCTGGTGACCTAGAAACCCAGCTACAGCAAGAGCCTAGGATAAAGAGGAAACAGTAAAGATAAGGGCCCCAGTGTGGCTGGCTTGCGGAATGCAGAAAGAAACTGCAGACTTGACCAAGTGTTACTGCTACAACAGCTAATGGGGCCAGGTTTGGAGTTGAGACAGGAAGTTCTCTCTCCACCTGCCCCCACTTCCAGTACCACTCAGTGCTGCCTATTGGCAGACTTCTCAGTCAGCCAGCTGGCACTGGGGTTCTAGGAAGTATTGTTTGCATATTTTAAGCCCTAGCATCTCAGGGTATAGAATCAATTTGGAGTATGAGCAGATGGATAACTAATCAGTGTGATCGCAATAAATTTTAATACAAAGGAAGTAATTTCTCAGTGTACTATCTCCCTATTGATGTACTACCATCACTTCAGGGCTCTGTAATTAAATATATCAAAAGCTTCATCAAATGGCATTTTCAATTACTAATTTTATTTTATTTTATATTTTTAAGTTTACTAAGAGACGGAGAGAGAGAGCGGGGGAAGGGCAGAGAGCAAGGGAGAGAATCCCAAGCAGGCTCCTTACTGTCAGTGCTAAAGCTGATTCAGGGCTCGAACTCACAAACTGTGAGATCATGACCTGAGCCAAAATCAAGAGTCAGATGCTTAACCAACTGAGCCACCCAGGTGCCCCTAAATTACTCATTTTAAACTCTATATATTTTTCATTCCTTAATTCATGAATTTCTGTCACTCTGTGTCTTTGGTAGGCACTTTTAAATTACCATAATATGACAAATAACACATATGCACATATAGGGTGATTAGGGATTTGGAATTTTTACCTTTTTAAAAACTTTTTTTTAAAAAAACATTTATTCATTTTTGAAAGTGAGAGAGAGCATGAACAGGGGAGGGGCAGAGAGAGAGGGAGACAGAGAATCCAAAGCAAGCTCCAGGCTCCGAGCTGTCAGCACAGAGCCCGACGCGGGGCTCGAACTCACGGACCGCGAGATCATGACCTGAGTTGAAGTCAGATGCTCAACCGACTGAGCCACCCAGGCGCCCCTTAAAAACTTTTTTAATGTTTATATATTTATTTAGAAAGAGAGAACGCAAGCAGGGGAGGGGCAGAGAGAGAAGGAAAGAGAGAATCCCAAACAGGCTGTCTGCTATCAGCACAGAGCTCGAGTTGGGGCTCAATCTCAAGAAACTTGAGATCATAGCCTAGGTCAAAATGCAGAGTCAGAGATTTAATTGACTGAGCCATCCAGGTGCCTTGGGATTTTTACCTTCTGTGCACATTTCAGAATTTAGTCAGTCCCTAGAGAAGGTGAAACTGTGTAGCATCTAATAATCTAGGATACAGTTACAAACATATTAAGGCAATTTAAAAAGAACCAAAATACATAAAAAATTATTTTCCTCTAAAGAAAAATTTGAGAACATAAAATAGAATTTTTAGAGAAGGACTTCAGACCTCATCTAATCAATGAACCTTAAGTTTCTAAAGTTATTTCTACACAATAGTCAATTCTTTCCTTAAAGATTCTAGTGCTAGACTAAGACACTAAGGAAAAAAGATAAAAAAAAATTTACTGTTGACACAAGTGACTTCACTGACTCAGTTTTCTTGAACTGCATGCATTGAAAATGTTTCAGTAATGAATGAATAAAAGACACTCTGAGAGAAACATTAACCTGTTCAAAGAGTTATAATTAAAACCCACACTAAATGAAAAGCAGATATGCTTTGAGGTATGCTCTAGCTATTCATTTAGGAGATTGTATTGAATTTCTTCAGTGGTAGAAATGGCCAAATCATGTATGACAGTGAGGCAGGAAGCATATAGTATCACAAGGACTTAAGTTTCTCCTCTGTAAAATAAAGATGGGAAAACAAATGATCTTTTGTAGCTTACACATTCTGGTGTTGCTCTTCTTACTAAAGATAACAAAAACTGCTTTCGGAAGGAGAAAATGGATTTGCTTTCTGCTTGGTGCCCTCTCATTTAGCACTTGGACTCTCCTGAACCCTTACGTACAATAATTCTTCTACTCAAGTAGCAGCATCTGCGTTCTCCCAAACATGTGCATTTGTGTGTGCGTGTATGTGTGTCTTCACTCCTACCTTTCTCTTAACTGGAAATGCCCTCTCTTTTCCCTCCCCTCCTGTCAAACAAAATTCAACCTATCTTTCAAGACCCAGTGCAGATTCCATGAGTTCCGTAAACTCTTCCAAGATTCCTTTTGCTTTATTCAGTTGTGTCTTCCTACTCCTAGAATATTTTTCCCTTTTATTTTCTGTCTTTTACACAAATAGTTTCTTATTTAAAGGGATGCACTCATCTGATGATTCTATGGTGGACTGAATGGATGAAAGCCTTACATTCTTTTCCCCAGAAAATCATACATATTTACATACAAAGAATCTTATCTGGAATTTGCCAAGCAGAGTAAAAAGCTTTTTAAAAGTAGATTGTTTTAGGTATCTAGTGCACCATTTCTTTTCTTGAAAATGAAATACCTGGTCTTCCCTTCCTCCCTCCTTCCCTCCCTCCCTTTTATCCTTCCTTCGTTCCTTCCTTCGTTCCTTCCTTCCTTCCTGGCTTCCTCTTTCTCTTTCTCTTTCCTTCTTTCTTCCTTCATCTCTTCAACTTATTTATCCTTTAATAGTGGTTTCTACTTATATAAAGAACCAAAAGTTTGGGTTCTCTTCTTGGAATGGAAGCATATCTTGACAAGGTAAATACAATTAAAACCCTAAATTGGAATAGTTACTCTGAATGACTTTGTTGAAGGAAAAAAAAATACATTAGTGTCTTTCTAATACTGTGTCTTCAACAACTTTGCACAATTAAGTAGTGGCTAGAACACTGGACTTGGTGTCCAAAGTCATGGGATCAATTTTAGGATCTACCAGTTAGTTTGTATGTGAGCTTTCAAATTAATGTGATATCGCTTACCCGAATACAACTCTAAAAAACAAAACAAAACAAAAAACAAAAAAACCCTATGTGACTGTGGAGATCATTGAAACATATAGGAGAGAACTTTATGAATTGTATATTGCATTAGTTAAGTCATAGACGTTGTTTTTATTATCATAAATAATATGAATCCTTAGCATGTAAAATTGTGTCTAATTATGAGCACCAAATTTCTCTTGGAGTATGAAACATTTCTGAGAAATAAAGAAGAACAACACTTAGTGACCTGAGTCAGGGAACTTAATCTAAAATATTTTTTGGATGACTATTTATAGGCTGTCTCATTTTTTATGTAAAGCGAGATCTGAAATTAATGTATGCATTGAATTGAAATGAGCAAATGAAGCTATAATGTAGTATGGCATGGTAGGGGTCAGTAGTCTTACTATAGACACATCAGTGTCATCTTCTTACCATCTCTTGGCCTAGCTTCTGTGTGTCAGATGTGGTGTCACCAGGTTAATGGGAGTAAAACTCCCTGATAGTGATGGAGTTGGATGTGAAAGGGGAGCCTTTGTTTTTCTGGGTGCTTTTTCTTGTGACCTGGTTGGTTAGTTCTCCTTATAATGGCTAAGCTGTGGCTGGCATTATCTCACTATAGGTTTCTACTTTATTAAGGGACCCTGATGGTTTAATGGCACATAAGTTGTATTCCCTTGGATTCTGCTTGACAGGAGTTTAATGGTAGAAGCAGATGAAGTATAAACTGCCCCTGTGGTACCCCTTACACTCACATAAAAAAGTCTCATCATGAGTGGGTACCACATAGAATCCTTATTCTTTTTATTTTTGTCTTACAGGTCTATGTGAGGCTTTAAAATTACAGAAAAGACCCTAGAGACTACAATATATTAAGTTAAACCTATTGTTCCCAATAAAGGAATGAGATATAATTTTAAATATATTAAATTTTAAAATTCTTATGACTTTTCCATTTACAAGCTGTATGATTTTATTCAAGATATTTTTTTCACTGAGCCTCAATATTAATTCTAATGTCCTTTGCAGTCTCAAAGATGTATTTGGTTTTTTAAAATAATGTTTTAAAGAGACATATATGTAATATATTTATAAGAATATTGTTTAAAAAGGAATTGTAATCTCAAATATGTCAGTGGAATACCTTTTACTTACATAAGACTTTTTTAATTGCATGTTCCAATTACATGTGCCTAAAGACAATAATTGTCTTTAACATTCATGAAGCATTTTAGTAATTTTGTTAGTCAGTGCTTCCTAAAATAATATTTTGTATTTCTGCAGAATAAGAAACTTTTCTGCATATGTGTCTGTGTATGGGTACACATAAAGTTATGGACAAAGATGTTAATGTCTACAGTAGGAAAGACAAGTCTACAAATTCCTGATTTATTTTTTATTTATACATCTATCTATACATCTATGTGAAGTAAAGTATTTATACGGTTAGTTAGATCATATGTATTTATCATATGACTACCCAAAAAGGAGTATTAGCAAATAGTGCTTATATTAATTCATTCAACAATGATGGATATATACCATGTGCCAGTCATTGAGGAAAACAGTGGAGATATGAGGAAGACAGGATCCATGCCCTTGAGGTACACTGAATCCACCCACCTAGAGAGTACACTGTTAAACACATCTGGTAAAGACAAACTTGCAGCCGAGATTGGTTCAGTGAGCTATGAGAATACACAATAGGAGAATTTCCCCAGTCCTTTAGGAGAGAATAAAGCTTCCTGGGTGATGCTCAAGCTGAGTCAGGAGAGAAGGATGTGCAAGGAGCAAATGTTTGAAAGAACATGGTTTTTTCCAGGGATTCATTCAGAGCATTTATTTCAATATGATTGAAATACCGGTATTTGGTATATAGATTTCAGCAGGACTAAAACGTAGGCTGCAAGGCAAATGTGGTAAAAGACAAGGCTATAGAGATTGGCAGTGACAGACTGTGGAAGGCCATGCCCGGGATATGTTATTTTATTTTAAAGACTGTAGGAAGCCAATGAGCTGTTTTAAGCAATATTGGAGATGGGATATAGCTTGACCAGCTCTGCATTTTAGAAAGATCATCCTGGAAGTTGTGGTAGAAATAGTAAAGGTAAATAAAATGGGGGCAGGGAGAAGAGGTAGAAAGGTAATGTAATTGGCAAAGTCCTGAAGCATCCGGAACTGTGCAGGGGAATAGCATGTGACAGGACTGGGAGACCATTTGTGGAGAGACTTAACAGGACTTGGTGACCTTGGAAGGTGAATAGGGAAGAGGGAAGTATCAAGCATAATTCTTGTGTTTTGGATTAGGCAAGGGGTTGGTTCTATTGATTAAAAAAGAGAAAGGGTTTGGACAGATGATCAAAACTATGGAGTGACCCTGTGGGGCCTAACATGATCCTTGGATAAGTATATAGAGAAGTACCAAGGACATCTGGTGGGGCCAGGTACCTTGCAGAGACATAAAGCTCAGAGATCTGAGCTTCATCAACACAATGTCAACTAAAATCAAAAGGGTAGATGGGGTCACCCAGGAGGGTCAAATACTGTAAGAGGGAAAGAAAAAAGATGGAACTCTGAGAAACACTGTCTTTTAAGGGGTAGCTGAGAGAAATCAATCCTGGCAGGAGGTTGAGAAGTGGCCACAGATGTGGATGGAATAATAGACAAGAAAATTTCAATAAAACTTTTGTCCAGACTTCTACATACCTCAGAGAAATAAAGTAAGACCAAGGCTGAAATGTGTTCCTTTTATTAGGAATAGTGGGGTCACTGATCACCTCTGTGAGAAAAGTTTCCCTGGAGAGACAATGACAGGCTCATCTAGCCATGGGGTGAGGGCAGCATGGGAAGGAGAAAATGTCAGCCACTTATTAAGAAGTTGGTTATGGAGGAAATCAGGGTGATCAGAGCATGGCTATAAAACCCGAAAATTAGAACATTTATTTTTGAATAAATAGGAGAGAGAGATTTATACTTATTTCTGTATATAAAATAGCAGAGAGAGCTGTTGAGGGTGCAGAACAGAAAGAAGATGTGAGGTTTCTAAGGAAGGAGAGTAAGATTTAAGGCACAGTTTGAAGGATTATATTTACACTTGATATAAGATAAACTTTCTGGCAAGGCTGAGTAGAGATGATAAGAGCAAGTGGGGATCAACAATTTATAGATGGACAAGGATGGGCTAAAAGCAGAAAATTGAATCATGACCTATACCTTGAGAAGTAAGAGACATTTCTTTTTGTGAATTAAAAAAAATGATGAAACGTCAATATTTCTATGGATTTTCAAACTCTAGTTTATTTTCCCATGAATTGTGATGGTCTCCACAAAATAGAAATGGTATACTAAAGATATAAAATTATTTGTCCTATCAAACATTGTGTGGAACAAGATACTGATGCAAACATTCCAATGATTTTTTTAATTCCCGTGGATATTATTATGTTTGGTATTTTACTGTGGTGCGTGGTTTCATAGAAATTGAAAAAAGATCATATACAGTAAGTAGTTGAGAACAGTTTATACAGGAGGTGAAGATGATAGGGGAGTCAAAAGTCTATGTTAATGGAGTGAATGTGTGTCTGACAGGATTTTTGAGACACTGGCAGTTGAAGAGTGACTGGAGAGTCCATGGTCTCTTATAATGATGGGCCTCAAAAACATATTTTTAATGCTATCTCCAAGACATCACATGTATAATGATTGAGTTTTCCAGAGCATAAATATGATTAATTTGTTAAATGTAAGCCTTTAATATAAATACACTTTGTAGCCATATTTTGACATTTCTTTATTCTGCAACTGAGAACCTCAAAAAAATAGAAATGGCCTTGACTTTATTTGCCCACTGAGATGTCCTAGTGCTTATGTAGTAAGAATGGCTCTTAGAGGTATAATTGTAGAAGCTTCCTCTCCAGGATCACATATTTGAATTTTTTAATTATCATTTTGGGAGCAAAGTAGAAGCAGAAGAAAAGGGAACATTTCTTGATGGAATTTATCCATTTATTTAATAACATATCAGTTGAGTTGTGAAATTATTTAACATAGTAAATCTGTATAATAGTCTAATAGAGGCATTATGCTAACTCAATGTTTAGACATCACTGCCTCTTCCACCTTTCTGGGTTAGCTTATTGTTTATTATCAGCTGAATAAGGAATAATTTTTATATGCAGAAAAACTCTACTCATAATTCTACTGTCTAGATGTCTTATGGAAACCCTACTGAGAGCTAGAAGCAGACAAAAATATTCATTCCAAACAACTTAAAATGGAAATATACAACTAGGGGCACTTGGGTGGCTAGTCAGTTAAGCATTTGACTCTTTGTTTTGGCTCAGGTCATGATCTTGAGGCTTTGTGGGTGTGAGCCCCGCATTGGGCTCTGCACTGGCAGTGTGGAACCTGCTTGGGATTCTCTCTCTCTCCCTCTCTCTGTCTGCCACTCCACAACTTGTGCTGTCTCTGTCTCTCTCAAAATGATTAATAGACTTAATTAAAAAAAGAAATATACAACTTGTGTGAGGTGATATTTCACTGTGGTTTTGATTTGCATTTCTCTTACAATGAGTGATGTTGAACATCTTTGCATGTGCCTGTTGGCCGTCCAGTGTCTTCTGTGGAAGTCTATTCAACATATTTTTAGTACTACTGTTGCCAGATAATTTTAATGAAATATTCTGGCACACTTGGTAGAAAATTATTCAGCCAATAGTAAGTAGCATGGTAAAATTGATCATTCCCACTGTACTTTAGATTTGAGTATTAGATTATGTGGCTCTTGGTTGTCTTATCCACCCCCTGTCTCTTTTTTTTTGTGCTTCAATATAAATGAAAAGCATAGTAACAAATGTATGTACTCATTTCCTACTATCCTAAACATTCAATTTGTTTTGTTCTTTAGTCTTTACACTTCCCTCAACTCTTTATTTATTTATTTTTTCATTATGAACACTAAATCATTTTATTCAGTAATAGAAAAAGCAAGTTCTTTGTTGAGAAAAAATTTAGTTCATTAAGAAATTGTTTTTCCAAAATGTGAACATCATGTTCAATGTACTAATTCCCCTCTAAAGAAAATTTGAAGGGAGCTGTTTTCAATGTGGCAACAAGAAGGTTGGAATATTTTGTCAAAATAAGGAGTTTACACAATTAGCCAAAGTTAAATCACTCCCGGAACATTACACTGAACTTTCAAAAGGCAATGGTTCTGAAGGTACCTGGAAGTTCTGGTGTGTGCATGCATTGCTCCAGAGAACAATTCACTTAGTTCCTGAGAGCAGCCTTGTTCTGCTGCAATTCAGAAGTTAAGTTCAGAATTGACCTTCTATTTATTCTTACCTCTGAAAGATTAAGAAACTCAGTGAAAGAAATTAATACAGATTCCAGGTAGGCAAGTCTTTTGATAAGACTTCTAAGTATTTCATATCTTCAAAGAGTTCCATAAGATAAAAACAGGATGAAACCAAATGAACAGCAATGCCTTAAAAGATGTGGGGTGAGAATGGGGGTTAAAACAGAATAAATTTGTCCTTACTGAGTAGTTGGTATACGGTGCTAATAATAACAATAATTTTAGTCAAATGCAAGGCATGACATTTCATTGAATGATGGTCTGAAAAGAATAAGACTGGGGTGCATGGGTGGCTCGGTTGAGCATCCGACTTTGGCTTAGGTCATGATCTCACGGTTCGTGAGTTCGAGCCCCATGTTGGGCTCTGTGCTGACAGCTCAGGGCCTGGAACCTGCTTCAAATTCTGTGTCTTCCTCTCTCTCTCTCTCTGCTCCTCTCCAATTCGTTTTGTCTCTATCTAAAAAATAAATAAAAACATTAAAAATTTTTTAAAAAATCAATAGGACATTGTTGGACAATTGGAGAAGTTTGAATATGCACTAGATTTTAGATGGCATTATGGAAGTATTGTTCATTTTCTGAGATGCAGTAATAGTGCCACAATTTTATAAGAGGACATCCTTATTCCTAAGAGAGCATGCTTAAGTATTCAGGTAACAGAAGAATGAAAACAAAAACAAAATCATAACAATGGGGTATTCACCCGATTTAGTTGTATCCAGACACCATTGATTGTAAGACCCACATCATTTAATAACCAACAGAGAAAAATACTGCCAATAAAAGTAATAAATGCCTTCATACCACTTTGCATTTTATCTTATACTTACTTAGGGAGTTTTTAAAGTCTTTTGTGGCAGTTTATAAACTTGTATATCCTTTTGTATACATATCTAAAAAATGAAAATGTAGATAGGATGATTGGTTAAGTTTTCCTGAAGCTTCTCCATATTTGGAGTCTGACTTATCTGGATCCTGTTTGGACTCACAGTCATCCATATCCGTGACATTTCTCACAGTATCAACCTCTGTACCATTAGAGTTGATGACACTGCATTTCAAGGTACTTCACCCTTTACTCTAGGACTTTGTTCAGAGCTGCACACACCTGTTTTGCAAGGGTTGAATACAGTGCTTTCGATGCTTGCACTTGGGAAGACAGTGAGACATCCCCAATGCTCCTGGTAGCAGCATTATAAGGTCCTGCCAGTTTAGGACACACCTCAGATTTAGAAATGTTGACTGTGGAAAGACATGTATGTCTTTGACTAGATGAAACTTAATATCTCTAGTTCAGTTCAGACCCCTGGTAACACTAAACCTCATTTTTTAGGTTTTATTTTCATCCTTTATTATGCTTAGTGTATTTATTTGATTTTCAAAGCCATAGCTTATTAAAAGGAACAACTTTAGAATTGAAAAGAATAAAATCTTTGTATATTGCTTCATAATTTTAAAACCGTGTTCCCATGCCCCAGATAATTTAATTTTCCAACATATCCAGATACTTGTTGGATACTTTTCTTGTTGGGTATTGTTGGATATGATATACTATTTGGATTGTTGGGTACTGTTGTTTGTCCCTATGCCCACTTTACAGATGAAGAAACTGTACAGATGAAGAAGAAGAAAACTTTACAGAGAAGTTTTGACATATTAAAAGGCTAGACCATGAACACTGGTAAATGCCCACATATGAACTCAAGTGCACTACCAACAAGGAGAGAAGAGGGGCAAGAGAAAGCCCTGCTAGCATTGCAGAGCAAGGGACACAGCCACACAGAGCAGCAGATAATATGCAGCTAAAAGAGACATTACGTGTGGCGGGAAACCATGTGAGGCCCCTTCGTAGTAGCAGTGGGTGTTCATGGTGTTGAGTTAACGCTTTGAGTTACCTAGTGTTTCTTAATCTTGCTAGGTCTTTTTCATTTCTTTTTAAATTTTCTTTTTAATGTTTATTTTTGAGAGAGAGAGAGAAAACGTATGCACAAGTGGGGGAGGGGCAAAGAGAGAGGGAGACACAGAATCTGAAACAGGCTCCAGGCTCTGGGCTGTCTGCACAAAGCTCTACACGGGGCTTGAACCCACGAACCATGAGATCATTACCTGTGCTAAAGTCGGACACTTAACCAACTGAGCCACCCAGGGGCCCCGCTAGGTCTTTTTCAAGAAGGAAGCAGTCCAGTTTAGAAAGTCCAGGTTCCTTAAAAGTTAATTAAAATATTATTTAGAAAATAAGTTTCTAGAAACTACAGATATTCAAGACATTAATAAATTATCATGTTATTTTATCATGTATCAAACAGTTGTGACTTTGACACTCTAAGCTAAGCCTTCACTATTACTTTCTGATTAGTAATGTAATATATATGCATCATAGATGATTTAGAACATCCAGGGCGGTATAAAGAAACAGTAAAAATCAAATAAAAATTAATTCCAAATACTTGGGATGCCAGGGTGGCTCAGTCGGTTAAGGTCCAACTTCGGCTCAGGGCATGATCTCGTGGTTTGTGAGCTTGAGCCCCACGTTGGGCACTGTGCTGACAGCTCAGAGCCTGGTACCTGCTCTGGATTCTGTGTCTCCCTTTCTCTGCACCTCCCCCCTGCTCATGCTCTGTTTCTGTCTCTCTCTAAAAAAATAAATGAAAATTTAAAAAATTAAAAAAAAATCCAAACACTTAAATACAATCATTGTTAAAATTTGGCATATCCTTAATTTTTTTTCCTACGCATTAAAAAATGTAACTGATACATTAAGGATATTTGGTATCCTACATTTCTCTGTAGATATTACATAGTATTCATTTTATTTATTTATTTACTTATTTTTAAAAGATTTTATTTTTCAGTAATTGCTACACCCAGCATGGGGCTCAAACTCACAACCTGGACACCAAGAGTTGCATGCTTTCCTGACTGAGCCAGCCAGGTGTCCCATATAGTATTCATTTTAAATAATCATATTTAAATATTGATATTTACTTTATATTATTTATGTTAAGTATTCATTCATATTTAAATAATTTAAAAATAATTATTACATAGTATTCCATTTTAAATAATAATACCTGATATTCTTGGGGCACCTGTGCGGCTCAATTGGTTAAGCGACTGACTCTTGGTTTCTGCTCAGGTCATGATCTCACAGTTCATGTGTTTGAGCCCCGTGTCAGGCTCTGTGCTGTCAGCATGGAGCCTGCTTGGGATTCTATGCCCCCTCTCTCTGCCCCTCCCCCATTTGCTCTCTCTGTCTCACTGTCAAAAATAAATAAATAAACTTTAAAAAATTACTAAAAACTAAAACCTGACATTCTTTTCAACTGAATACATTTCAGGAAATAACAAAGTAATCATGTAAATAAATATGTGTGTTTGATATCCAGAAAGCAAGAGTATGGTCTGTTTTCCTATTGTCTCTTTTACACCCAAATATATAGAAGTTTAAATGCACTAGGAGCAGGCTGGGTGAATAGTGCACCTGGAAATTAGTCATTCCTTTTGGAAGGCACAGGCCTGAGTGTTAGCACGGCTCAGGATTTGTGTCCTGTGGCCTGGTATCATACACCTCCCCAGAGGACATTGTAATCATTAAACCAGCCTCTCTTTTGGTAGAATCTGACTTGTTTTTGTAAAACTCTGCTTGTCATGTGTTTCAAGCAGGGATGAAAGCTTTCTTTAGAGCCAGGGCTATCGTGATTCAGTACTTTGGGGATCCCTTCAAAATGTGGATCCACATGCTTCATCATTAGACTTTTAGATGTTAATCTTACATTTTGGAATTTTTGTTTTGTACATTTACCAAGCTATTTCAGTATACCTGGTTTCAACTTAGAATTTGGCATCTATGAGTCTGATGTTTGAGACCAAGATGGGACAATTTACATTTAGTATTATTGTCTCTATAAAACTATCTTGAAAGCTTCTAAAATCTTTGGTGCACAATGACTTCATCTGAAATATATAAGGAGTAGAGCGCAAAGGGATGCACAAGACTTTTGTAAAGGGATTAAAATAATTAGGGGGCTGGGGGCACACCTTTGCTGCCTAATCTCTGCCTCCAGTCCTGTGTTTCTCAAAGTCATTGTCAGTCTCTCTGTTACTTTTTCCAACAGAAGAATATTTCCTGTAAATCATTATATAGTATTTCTGGCTTATAAATCTCCTTTGTATTTCCTCTAATCTATTTTGTAGACATGTCTATGCTTAGAAAATGTCAGCGGCCCTTAATATGCTTCCTGTGTTTGAGGAATTTCCCTCGACTTAATTGCATGTCACTGTTCTCAATTCAGGATACAGAAATTTGTCCTTGGAGCATTCCTCACAGCAGGGACATAGGCATGTGGTCTAGACTCTCCCAACCACAGACTGCCTACAAGACAGCAATGCAAGAAAGCAGTTACCCCCATGGGAGTTGTTTTGAGGCAAGCCTAGTGGCCAAGGCTGTCTGGTCTTTGGAGGCGCAGTGTTTGAGGTTCTGACATCTGGTGTCCATGATAGCCGCGGTAGGTCTCTCCATGGGTAGTGATGGTGGGGTCTGCACAAGCAGTCCCTGGACTTGCTCTTGCTTGTACACATTTAACTCTGACTCTGTCTCGACCTCAGATATCTTTTGAGCCACCTAATGTGCAAAGCACATTCTTTTTTTTTTTTCTTCCTAAACAGAAGGAATTTTGTGGTTTGCAGTTCTAAATCCTGACCAACACACCCTATTCCCTTACCCCCTGTGCTGCGCCCTTTGTTACCCAGTGTAGCACCTTTGTCTTACTCTTCTTGACCAGTTTTTCTCGTCTTTATCCACCATAACAACATAGTACCTGTTCCCAGTGTTTACAAGTACATCCACTCTGTAAATGGTTTTTGAGTCAAATTAAAAATTATGTTAAAGCAGCCCCAGGCAGCTCTGTAAGAATTGTTTACATTCCTCTTATGAGCGAAAGAGGTTTTCCCCTACACTCGTCATAAATATACTTTAAAAATTATTTCTTTTAAATTGAGAAAAATCAATATCTCTGTATAATGTGAACACAGGTTTTCCTGAACAGGGCTGGTAGAGGAAAACTGAAGCAGAACGACTTATTGCTTTGCACACGTACAAGGAAATCCTTATGATTTCCAGAACCCAAGTGAAAATGAAAAGTTGCAGTTTAGATTAAATCCTTCAATTTAACAGTCAGATTTTGTGGGTCCTTATCTAAGTCAACGTGGCGTATTAGACATAAAGAGAACAAATTGGGATCCTTGTGTTCAATGCCTGTTCCCTTCCTTATCTCTGTGATTTTGGATAAATGATGACTTTTGGAACTTTGTCGTATTCATTTTCAAAATGAGATTGTTAACACACTGTCCACTTTAAAAGCTTGTTATAGGGGCAGGAGGATGAATTTGTTAGCATTATGACATTGCTTTATAGCTTGTAAGAAAGGTTATAAGAATCATTATCCCTTATGTTTATTTTTTTCTCTCCAGAATATTATTCTTTTATCAAAAAACATCTAAGTGCTCCAGAGAATTTAGGATTAAAGTAGGGGACATATCATGTTGAATATCTGCTTCCTAGCATAATTTTTTAATTTTCATGGGGATTATGTTAGAATAAATAATACACCTGTACTTTGGAGAGCATTAAAACTAAGAAAATGTTTCTATATCCCATAATTAAATAATACAATTTCTTTGTTAGCATTTTTGAGATGCAAGAAATAGATACATACATGTAGCCTAAATAACCACCAAAAACAGAATCTTATTTTTTTCCCTTTTCATAGAACTGTGAAGTTCAGTGGATTAATTTTCAGGCATAGCTGGATTTAGGTACTTAAACACTGTTTTTAGGAGTCTTTCAGATTCTAGTTTCTCTATGTTGGTTTGCATTTGGACTTCTTTGGTGTGACGGTAAAATTGACTATGGGAATCTCTAGACTTACATTCTTTCAGTTTAGCAGCCCCAAGAGAAAGGTGGGGCTTTTCTTGATAGTCCAGCAAAGTCCACATGCAGTCATTGGCTTAGGCTGTTAGGTGCCTATCAGGAATTGAAGCACTGTGGTGGGGGATAGGGTATTCTGCTTGGTCGTGTCTGGATCACATGCTCAATCCTATAGCTGGTGTACTCATCAATATTTGAACTTGAGAGAGTGAGAATAGGTGAGAGGAGAGATTCTTTTTTTTTTAAGATAGTATCTATCTATCTATCAATCTATCTATTTATTTGTTTACTTAAATGTTATTTTTGAGAGAGAAAGAGCACAGGCAGGGAACAGGCAGAGAGAAAGGGAGACACAAAATTCAAAGCAGGCTCCAGGCTCCAGACTGTTAGTGCAGTGCACAACGCAGGGTTTGAACTCACGAACCTTGAGACCATGACCTGAACCGAAGTCAGGTGCTCAACCCACTGAGCCACTCAGGTGCCCAGAAGGAGAATTCTTAAGGAGAGACTATGCAGAGAAAAATTATGCCCACTTCAACATTTTTAGAAGTAGCCAGGACCAATGTATTAAGAAATATTTGTAGAAAGTTCTTAAATCTGCCTGAGTGGAGTCTTGTTCTCTCTAGCTTTCATCTCTGATTTATTAATCAATAACGTAGACACCATTCCTATTATCTCTGGAACAGGTTGTTTTGCAGCGTTACCGAGGATGAGAATAAGGTTAGGGTGTCCACCCTATCAATAAGGTGGACAGATGCATAGAGAGTATTTCTAAGATGACCTTTTGGGAAACAATACAAGCAATAAAGTGGTTTCAAGAGGAAAGTGCTGCAGAAAGTGGCCACTGGAGGCCTGCTTTTGTGATTTTTTAATAAAGGGCTCCCAGCACTTAGAGCCGTCATGCCTTCATTAAGGGTGATGTGGAGGCTGCTGCCAAGTAGGCCACACGTTCCAGGTGGCTCTAGGGTACCACAGATCAGAAAGGGCTCAGTTTTCAGTATGAGACTTCCTTCCCGTAATACATAGTAAAAGTCAAATGCAGAATTCCCTAATTTCAAAAGTGGTTGTGCAGAAGTGGTCAGAGAGCTGATTTAGAATTGGAACACTTGAGTTCTAACATCAGTGTTAGGACTGCCAGTGTTAGTTCTGCCAAGAACTTGGCATGTATCCTAGAGCACGTCCCTTTTCCTTCAAGTTTTTATTTAAATTCCAGTTAGTTAACACACAGAGTAATATTAGTTTCAGGTATAGAATTTAGTGATTCGTCATTTACATACAATGCCCAGTGCTTATCACAGAGACAAACCATAAAAAAAGACTCTTGGGGCACCTGGGTGGCTCAGTTGGTTAGGTGTCTGACTTTGGCTCAGGTCATGATCTCTTGGTTCATGGGTTGGAGCCTGATGGGGGGCCCTGTGCTGACAGCTCATAGCCCACACAGCCTGCTTCAGATTCTGTGTCTCCCTCTCTCTCTGCCCCTCCCTCGCTCACACTCTGTTTCTCTCTCTCAAAAATAAATAAACTTAAAACAAAAAAGACTCTCAACTATAGAGAATAAACCAAGGATTGCTGAAAGGGAGGTGTGCAGGGGATGGGCTAAATGGGTGATGGTATTAAGGAGGGCTCTTGTTGTGGTAAGTCCCTTTTCCTTGGGGACTTGACCTTTATTTCTTCTTCTATAAATTCAAGGATTTTAATATGATGATAACAAAGGTCACTTTGTGCCCGGTAACTTTATCTGACTAGAAATTCTACATTTTGGTTATGTTTTAAATGTAATTTATTAATACAAAAATACATTTGCGTGGTTCAAAGTGCAAAATAGTGTCAAAGGAATAGTGTGAAATCTCATTATTACCCCTGCCCATATCTATCATGTTGTGTACTGATCTCCACTTTCATTGATTACTTTGATTTATTTCCATAGTTTACGGGAATTTAAGTAAATATATATTCATCCTCCCAATTTCTCACATAGAAGTTAGTGTAAACCTTTGTTTTTCACTGAATATATTGTGGGGCGCTTTTCATATCACTATATAGATCACTTCTTCATTCTTTATTTAACCTCTTGTATTCCATTATTTCTAGTACTTTGCTCTTAGAAATAATGATATGCAAGATAAATTCCAGAAGTAGAACTGCCAGGTCAAAGGGTAAAACTTTTGTAGTTTGTACTTTTCAGGACTGCCTTGTCTAGGGATCATACAAATTTATACTTAACCGGAATTTGGTAGGAGGGCCTGCTTCTTCATAGTATTGCTAACAGAGTATGTTGAAACACATTTAGATTTTGCTAATCTGATAGATCAAAAATGACATCTTGGTACAGTTTTCCATTTGAATTTTCTTACTAAAAATAAATGTTGAGCAGGGGTGCCTGGGTGGCTCAGTTGGTTGAGCATCCGACTTTGGCTTGGGTCATGGTCTCACACTTCAGTCTGTGAATTCGAGCCCTGCATTGGTCTCTGTGCTGACAGCTCAGAGCCTGGAGCCTGCCTCGGATTGTGTCTCCTCCTCTGCTCACACTCTGTCTCTCTCAAAAATAAATAAACAGAAAACAAAATTTAAAAAGTAAATGTTTAGCATAATGACTTCTGTCATGTTAGTGTGAGGAATCCTGTTGCCCTGTTTCCTAGTGAAACTAGAAATTATAAAAAGCAGTCATTTAAAGCTTTGGAAGTAGTCTTAAGGACAAGCAGCAAATGACAAATCTATTCAAGAAAATCTACAAAAATAGATAAGAACAGCTAGACTCTGTGGTATTTGAACTCCCTCTCTCTACCCTCCCAGCTTAGTGAGGTGGAGAATTTACTTCAGACTGCTGCAGCCAAGAACACAGGGCACCCTCTCCCCACTGCTCCCAGTAAGAGAACTTTCTTCCTAGAAGGAGCAGGACTTCATCAGTTCTCATTCTGCCTTGATACCAATTGCTGAAGCTAAATCCTGGGCAAGTACAGTTGAGAAGTAGGGATTCTCATTTTATGTTTGGTCCCCACTTGTCAAAAGGAGGCACTGTCCTGGGTGCATTGTGCTAATGTTAGAGCCCTTGATTGCCCTTGTCCTGGCTTGTGAGGCAGTGGTTATGTGCCAGAAGAGGCAAGCCAAGAGATTTCAGGCTGCTGGCTGCCCCCTTACTTACCCACCAGGGGCTCAGTTCCTATTGTGGGGTTTTCTTTCAGAGAGAAACTGCCTACCTCCAGCTCCAGATCCGGGACACAGAGATTATGCCAAGTAGGAGAAGCAGGTCATAAAACAGATAGTTCCTAGTCAATTCCCAATGGAACTGACTTCATTTGCAATAGAGCATGGAGAAGTTCTATGGGCAAGCCTAAGGGCACTCTCAAGAACAGTAGAGGGTATGGTGAAAGGCAACTGGGAGGAGATATGTGAATTTAATGAAGATACAACCTAGACTGGAGGCTGGGTACTTTGTAGGAGAGAAACAAGGAATAAGACAGAGGGGAGGAAAGCTCCTGGGGTCAAAACAAATAACAAGCACTAACCTCAGAAACTATTCCTTCAAAGGAATCACATTTTCATTGGATTAGTTTGCAAAGTAATTTATGCACCAGGACATTATTGAAAACAATAGAGCAACAGGTGGAGCAACAGGGCATTGATGGAGTATAAGAGCTGGGTATGGTGAGGGAGAGAAGAAGAGAGTCCTACTAATACCACTGTCTGCCAGGGTGACTGTGGGCATATGCAAAGCTGTGCCTCCCTGAGGAGCATCATCAGGGGCTCAGTGATGTGAGGGAGAGGGAGGGGGATAGGGAATAGACCTCAGCAAAATAACCCAGTCAGTTGCTTATCAAATAAGCCTCAGAAAAGAGGGACCAGTACTCAGAGTTGCTATAATATATATTTAAAATGTTCAATTTCTGATAAAAAACTGTGTAGCATGCAAAGAACAGAAAAGTTTCCAACCTGCTGCCCTGGATTATTCAAATTCAATATCGGAACATCAAATCTTACCTAAGTTTCTGCCCTGATAGCCTGTTGTATGGATTTTAAACATGCCAGCCCCATGGGGCGCCTGGGTGGCTCAGTCGGTTAAGCGTCTGACTTCAGCTCAGGTCACGATATCGCGGTCCGTGAGTTCGAGCCCCGCATTGGGCTCTGGGCTGATGGCTCAGAGCCTGGAGCCTGTTTCAGATTCTGTGTCTCCCTCTCTCTCTGCCATCCCCCATTCATGCTCTGTCTCTCTCTGTCTCAAAAAATAAATAAACGTTAAAAAAAAAAAAACAAAAAACATGCCAGCCCCCACAGTCATGTGAGTCAGTCCTTTAAAATAAATCCCTCTCTCTCTCTTTCTCTCTTTCTCTCTCTCCCTCCCTGCCTGGAGAAACTTTGCTAATATAAGGGCAAAGAAGAAATCTAAAAAGAATTTAGACAATAATTTGAAATGAATGAAAATAAAGACACACATGCAAAAACTTAGGGGATACAGGTAAAACATTGCTTAGAGGGATATTTGTAGTTGTTAATGCTTACATTAAAAAAGATGTCTCAAATTAATAGCCTAACTCTTAATCCTAAGACACTGTAAAAAGAAGAGCAAACTAAACCTAATGCAAGCAAAAGGAAGATAATAATAAATATTAGAGTGGAAATTAATGAAATAGAGAATAGAAAAACAATACAGAAAATCAATGAAAGCTAATGCTGACTCTTTGAAAAAAATCAGTAAAATTTAGAAACCTTTAGCTAGATTTACCAAGAGAGAAGATTAAAATTACTAGAATCAGAAAATGGAGAAGGCATTACTTTAGGCCTTACAAAAATAAAACAGATAATAAAATAATACTATGAGTAATTGTATGCCAACAAGTTGGATAAACTTAGATGAAATGAACAAATCTCTAGAATGACACAAGCCTATTGAAACTGATTCAAGAAGAAATAGACAATCTGTGTAGACCCATAAAAACAAAGAGATTGAATTAATAATTAAAAAAAAAAAAAAACTACTCACAAAGAAAGGCTGAAGCCCAAATGGCTTTATTGCTGAACTCTCCCAAACTTTAAAGAAGAATTCATACCCGTTTTTCACAAACTCTTCTCAAAAAATCAAAGGGGGCTACTTTCCAGCCCACTTTATGAGGTCAGTATTATCCTGATACCAAAACCAAACAAAGATCTCACAAGAGAACTACAGATTGATATCTCTTTTGGTCTACAGATTAAAGATCCTCCAAAATATACTGGCAAACTGGAACACAGTAACAACAACAAAATTAAACAACATGACCAACTAGATTTATTCCAAGAATGCAAGATTGATTTAACATCTGAAAGTCAATTAATGTAATTTATCATATCAGTAGAATAAAAACCAAAAATGGTATGATCATCTCAATAAACACGGAAAATCATTTGACAAAAATACAGAATCCTTTCATGATAAAAAAAAAAAAAAACACCCAACAAACTAGGAGTAAAAGGGAATTTCCTAAATCTTGTAAAAATCCTCTGTGAAAAGCCTGCATCTAAAGTCATAGTTAATAGTTAAAGACTGATTCTTTTTCTCCTAAGAACCATGGCAAGGATGTCTGCTGTTACCACTTCCATACAACATTGTATTGGAGGTTTTAACTAGGGCAGTTAGGCAAAAAAAAAAAAAAAGAAAAAGAAAAAGAAAAAGAAAGAAAGAAATGAATGGCATCCAGATTGAAATGGAACAAGTAAAGCTATCTCCATTTGCAGATGACATGATCTTATATATAGGAAATCCTAAAGAATCCACTAAAGAGCTATTAGAACTAATAAGTGATTTCAGCAAAGTTTCAGGACACAAAATCAATACATAAAAATCAATTTTATTTCTATATATTTACAATGAGCAGTCCAAAATGAATTAAGAAAATGATTCCATTCACAGTTACATCAAAAAGAATAAAATACTAAGGAATAACAAAAGAAATGAGAGAATCATACTCTGAAAACTATAGAACATTGTTGAGAGAAATTAAATATCTAAAAAGTGGAAAAATCCCCATGTTCATGTATTGGAAGGCTTAACATTGTTAAGATGGAATAGAATTGAAAATCAATAAATGAATGCATCTATGGTCAGTTGATCTACAAGTATGCCAAGGCTGTACAATATGTTTCTTTTCAACGAAAGACTGAAGACTGAGACAAATGGATTTCATATGCAAAAGAATGAAGTTGGGCACCTGCCTTAAACTATATACAAAAATTAACTTGAAGTGGATTGAAGGCATAAATATGAGAGCTAAAAGTATAAACTCTTAGAAGAAAACATACATGGATATCTTCATGACTTTGGATTTGTCAAAGGATTCTTAGATATGACACCAGAAACAAAAGCAATAAGAAAAAAATAATTTGGATTTTATCAAAATTAAAAGCTTTTATTTTTTACTTAAAAAGATGCTTCAAAGGACGCCATTAATAAAGTGAAAAGACAACCCATAGAATGGGAAAAAAATATGTAGAAATCATCTATCTGATAAGGGACTTGTATCTTTAATACATAAAGAACTCTTAAAAACTCAATAACAAAACGGCAAATAACCCAATTACAAAATGGACGAGTATTCTGAATAGATGTTTCTCCAAGGAAGCTATACAAATATGTACTTATTAGTACATGAAAATATGCATTAGTCATCAGGGAAATGAAAATCAAAACCACAGTGATATACTACTTCATACTTACTAGGATAGTTAGTATCAAAAGTCACATAATAACAATATTGGCAGAGATATGGAAAAATTGGAACCTTTACATGCTGCTTGTGGGAATGTGAAATAGTGCAGCCACTTTGGAAAACAGAGTGGCTGTTCCTCAAATGATTAATCATAATGTTGTCATATGACCCAGCATTCTACTTTTAGGTACATACTCAAGGGAATAAAAACATACAAATGCAAATGTTCATACTACAATTATTCATAATAGGCAAAACATAGAAACACTCAGTATCTATCAGTGAACAAAAGAAACAACTAGTGATATATCCGTACAAAAGAATATTATTTGGTCATAAAAATGAAATATATGTTACAACATGGATGAACCTTGAAGATACTATGCTAAGAGAAGGAAGCCAGTCACAAAAGACTTCTTATGGTATATAGTATAACATGTATTATATGATTCCATTCATTTGAAAGTCCAGAGTGGCTAAATTTACAGAGTCCAAAAGTAGATTAGTGGTTGCTTAGGGCTAGGGAGGGTGTTGCCAGATTGGGGAATAGAGGGTGATAGCTAAAGCATATGGAGTTCCTCTTTGAGATGATGAAAATATTCTAAAATTAACTGAAGTGATGGTTGTCATATCTATGAATATGTTAAAAACTATTGAATCATATGCTTTAAATGGATGAATTGTGTGTTATGTGAATTATATCTCAATAAAACTGTTAAAATGCAAAAAAAAAAAAAATGAATGAGCATATAGCATTGTTCCAAATGTTTGAGGACCATTAACAAACCTATTCAGTGAACCATTTGTTTGTATCCATGACCATTTTTTGTTGTTGTTTCTTCCCCCCACCCTTTTCCCATTCTAAGAGCTCCTTTTATATCGGGGAGATTAGCCCTGTATGGATATGAGCTGCAAAATTTGTTTTCTGTTTTCATGCCTTTTGACTTTGCTTATGTTTTCCCCTCCAGGCAAGAGCCTGTAATTTTATGTAGGTGTATTAATCTATTGCTACTTTTATGTCTTCTAGATTAGAGTCATAGAAAGGTCTTTTCCACTCCTAGGCAATAAAATAATTCTCCTGTGTTTATTCTGTGTTCATTCACCATTACACTTCAATTTTTGCCTTTATATCTTTAATCTATTTAGTGTTTTCTTAACAGAAATATGAAGTATGGATCCAGCTTTCTTTTTTCTTTTAGACAGCTAGCTAATGGGACCAGAATCCTTCACCAGAAATTTCAACTTTTCTCCACTGTCTTCAAATGTTATTTTCATTATATAGTAAACTTCCTAATATATTTGGCTTTCTTTCTTGACTGTCAATCCTATACTGTTGGTCTGTTTCATGAGGAACCAAGCATACCATTTTAAATATAGAAGCTATATAAGGTATTTTAATATCTGTCAACAGAGACACGCTTTCTTACATTTTTTTAAAGAGTTCTTTCGTCTCTTGCTTGTTTATGGACTTTAAAATTAGCTTTGTAGTCCAGTACACAAACAAAAACACACAATAAAAATAAGATATCATCATCACAAAAACACAACAAAAGCCTGTTAGTTATTTTTTGAAATATCACATTACAGTATAAATAAACTTAGGGGAATTGACATGTTTTTTTTTTCTAATTTTGTTTAATGTTTGTTTTTAAGAGAGAGAGAAAAGACAGTGTGAGCAGGGAGGGACACAGAGAGAATTCGAAGCAGGCTCCAGGCTCTGAGCTGTCAGCACAGAACCTGATGCAGGGCTCGAACTCACAAACTATGAGATCATGACCTGAGCTGAAGTTGGACTCTTACCTGACTAAACCACCCAGGCGCCCTGGGAATTGACATCTTTCTGATATTCGTTCTTCCTATTTAAGAAGAAATGTCTTTTAATTTGTTTAGCTCTTTTGAAACCTTCAGTAGCCTTCTAAAGTTTTCCTTGTGTAAGATGTGAAAAGTTCTTAAGTTTTTCACAAGAATTATATATTATTTGTTTATTTGCTGCTATTATAAATGCGTTTTTCCTCCATTTAATCGTCTAGCTTGTTTTCTGTGTCTACGGATTCTTTTGATTTCTGATTTACAGCTTGGTAACCAGCTACATTACTGAATTCTCTGACTTTAGTTACTTGGGTCAAGGAATATAATCATATCATTTGCAAGTGTCATGTATGTTGGTGGAGGAAGTCATTGAGAGGGCATGACCATTGGCTGACCCTCAAGCTGGCCCCAGGGGAACCAGAGGCTTCGCTCACTCCTCTGTCCTTGGAATGTATGGTCTAACCCCCATTCTCACAGTGGAAACTGTTAGAAGGCCACAGCCATGAGAGAGGGAGTGTTGTTGAGAGCCTCTGAACCATGCATGTGATTGAACCCCATTAAGGCCTCTATGTCAACTTGTAAGATTCTGGCTGTGGATGTGGAGATTTATGTCACATGGCTCAGAAGACAAGCCTGGTATGTAAGTTCCTCCCTCGCTTGTTAAACCTGTCACTACCAATCTGGAGTGGCTTGCCTCTTTGTTCAGCCTCTCCGTGCCCTGTGAGTATGGGGCTGGTTTGCAAACCAACATGTATTCTCATTTCCAGTTTTCAGTCTTATAATTTATTTTTCTTTTTTGTGTTATTATAATGTTAAGTGAAAATGCCTCTAGCAGGGATGTTTGTTTTGCCTTGCGTTTAATGTAAATTCCTTTTATGTGTCACTCTTAAGCATGATGCTGGGTTTTGTTCTGAAATCTGCATCCCTCATAACTATAGTTATGTTATCTTACCTTATGACACCTGACATTATATTATATTATATTTTATTATATTAGTATCCACCAGTTTATATTTTGTTTAGTTTTTTAAATGAATTTGTTCAAATGTTTAACTGAGTATCATCAACTGGTATTTTAGATCTACCAACATGATATTATGATAATTGATAATTAAGCATCTTTGCATTTCTGGAATAAACCCTATTTGATAATGACACATTACATTTTTTAATATACAGATAGATAATTTAAAGAAGCTTCTTTTTTGCTGTTGTCTACAATTATTGTGTTGAAATTAGAAAATATATTTTGTATTATTTCCACTTTGGGGAATTATTGAGATTTTGTATATGTTTTATTATTTATTTTAATATAATCTGAACAATTAAAGGTAAAGTTTATTCTTTATTTTTTAGAAACATAATTTCATATATATTAATCAGATACCTTTTTGATTATGTTATTTAGGTATTTGATATTGATCTGTCTTAGATTAAAAGAAGTAAATTAAAGCCTCCTACTTTTAGTGTGTTTTAGTCCAGTTCTGTTTTCTCTGAAATTTTCACTTTATGAAAATATTATTTGGCATATGGATATTCATAACTGAATTCATAGTAATTTTTACTTTTTTAATGTTTATTTATTTTTGAGAGAGAGAGAGAGACAGGGACAGAGCATGAATGGGGGAAGAGCAGAGACAGGGAGACAGAATCCAAAGCAGGCTTCAGGCTCTGAGCTGTCAGCACAGAGCCTGATGTGGGGTTCGAACCCACAAACCATGAGATCATGACCTGAGCCGAAGTCAGATGCTTAACTGACTGAGCCACCCAGGCACCCCAATAATTTTCCCTCTTAAGTGTCCCAAACTGTTCTTCTTTGACAAGTTTTCTACTCTTTGGCCTAAAGTCACCTTTGCCTGATGTAAACCCATGTTTTTCTGCTCTGCTTATGTTTAATATACCTTTGCCCATTCATTTCTTGAAACTTTTCTGAATCACTCTCTTTAGGTTTGATTTTGTATGTGCATGTGCTCATATATTACTTTATGCTACAATGAGAAATCTTTCTTTTTTTCCTTTAAGTTTATTTACTTATTTTGAGAGAGAGAGAGAGAGAGAGAAAGAACATGCGAGGGGGGCGGCAGGGGCAGAGAGAGAGGGAGAGAAAGAATCCTAAGCAGGCTCCATGCTATCAGTGCAGAGCCCAGCGCACAGGTTGAACTCATGAACTGTGAGATCATGACCTGAGCCACCCAGGCGCCCCTAAATCTTTTTATTTGAATAGGTGAATAAGTTTATTTGCATTCATTGGTATTGTAGGTGTATTTGGTTTTAGTTCTGTAATAATTTTATATTATATTTTCTGTTACATATTTTTAAGTATTCTCAACTGTTTTATTTGTAATTCTTAAGATGGTTGTGATTACTTTTCTCATAATTACCTTTATCACTATATACTGTATACACTTGTACTTCTCTAAGCCTCTACAAAGTTTCTTATAGTTTGTATTCTCTTTGTCCCAATTGTAGTCAATACTGTTAACTTCTT
This sequence comes from Panthera uncia, assembly GCF_023721935.1. Lineage (NCBI taxonomy): Eukaryota > Metazoa > Chordata > Mammalia > Carnivora > Felidae > Panthera > Panthera uncia. The sequence goes on along the minus strand of NC_064810.1, from coordinate 74,906,839 downwards.
AATATTTACCTTTGTATTGAAAAGATGCCTTTTCCTCTCTTGCTTTTCTTCTCACTTCAGATGTTATCCCTCAAGTCCCACCAGCTGCTGGAGAGGCCACCTCCTAGCTTTGCTCAAATTCTATTTTCCTTCCCACCTCCCCCTCTCAAGTTATATCATTGCATCTTTTCTATATGATCAGCTTTTATAATTATATTCGGCTACCTACTCCTAACATAAAAAAAAAGTCTTTGTTTTGCAGTCAAACGTCTTCCATTTTCACTGCCATTCCTTTTACATTTCTCTATTTGGCTCTTGGTTGCCTGGAGTTTTCCCTTGTTTTGTTTTGTTTTGTTTTGTTCCTATTTCCCAAAGGAAGACCTTTGAGATCAGCCGTTAGTCTGATTCCTTTATACCTGAAGCTCAGTTTGGTCTGATGGATTGAAATTCCTTGGATCACATTTTATTTCTGTGAATAAGAGCTGTTTCTTCATCTTCTGCAGTTGAGTGTTACTATAGGGTAATCTGAGACCAACGTGGCTTTTTCTCTTTATTAGTGATTTGAGCTTTTTGCCTGACTGCCCACATGTTTAAGTCAAATAATTTCTTTAGGAAATAGCTCAGTGTCGACTGAGTCACTTTTCCCTGGTACATGATTTAATATGTAAATTTAAGCCTTTTTTTATGCGAGGAAAATTTCCTTCAGTTATATTTTAAAATATTTGTTCTGTATCATTGTTTCAATTTTTTTCTGAAGAGACTAAATTATTTTTATATTTTATTTGCTTTGCCAGGCTTCTAAATCTGTTATTTTCACTCTATTTTATGTTCCTTTATTCCATTTTCATCCCATTTCATAGCTATCATTTTTCACTCATTATTTGATTTATTTGTTTTTCAATATTTATTTATTTATTTTGAGAGAGAGAGAGAGCACACACCCCTCCCCCCGCCCCGTGAGTAGGGGAGGGGCAGAAAGGGAGGGAGAGAATCCAAAGCAGGGATTCCATCCCATGAACTATGAGATCACAACCTGAACCAAAATCAAGAGTCAGATCCTTAGCCAACTGAGCCACCCAGGTGCCCCTCATTATTTTAATTCCATTTCTTTATTTAATTTGTTTATTTCTATTCTCAATTTCCCTACTTTGGGAAATTTTCCACAATGTCCATTCTTTCTTATACTTCTTCCAGTCTGGAAGCTTATATTTCCCTTCTTCCTCCTATCTTGCCTCTTCCCTTAATTCTTGTTTTTCCATTTCATGATCTTCCTTTGTAGCCAGGATTGTGTTATAAAAATTTTGAATTTTGGGGCACCTGGGTGGCTCAATCAGTTAAGCATCTGACTTTGGCTCAGGTCATGATTTCATGGTTTTGTGGGTTCGAGCCCCACGTAGGGTTCTGTGCTGACAGCTTAGAGCCTGGAGCCTGCCTCAGATTCTGTGTCTTCCTCTCTCTCTGCCCTTCCCCTGCTCACACTCTGTCTCTCTCTCAAAAATAAATAAACATTAAACATTTTTTTTAATTTTGAATTTGATAGATTTTTAGTTATAATTTTTATGTTATATGACAATATACTTTCTGTGTATCTTCTTTTTTTTCTGACAGGAAGTTTTGTTTCTCTTTTTCACTTTTCTCATAGTATCTTTCATCGAGGCTGTGCTGGGTCCTCTTCTTAGGATATATGGCTGAATGAGTTGAAATTTCCTGGCATAGCTCTTTGCAAAAGTTTGGGAAGGGGGAAGAGGAGACAAGGGATGTTGTAGCCTTCTGGGATTTGTCTCTCAAAATCTCTGTCCTCTCCTGCAAAGGATACCGCCTGTTTTCTTCAAATAGAGTCCTACTGTGATTTTGCTGTGAGGATATACCTCCTTGACTTCTCTCAACCAAACTGTGAGGCCGAGGAGGGCTTCTTCTTGTCCTGGGCTCCCCCGCTTCCTTGCTGGTTAATGCAACCAGGGGACACAGTTCTTGTCCAAGAGATATGACTGATCCTCCTGCTGTCAGAAGCTGTGTTTTTGTGGATCTTTCTGAATTTATGAAGGCTGAACTGTCTCACCCCTTGCCATTTTTTCTACTTTATCACTGCATTTCACCCCATATGTGGGTTCCATCTGATCCATCTCATCTCACCCTTGCTTAAAATACTTACCTCTCCAAATCGTTCTCCTAGGCTTCTGACCACCAGGAAATGCATTTTATTCTGGCTCTCTCTGCTACTTTTCAGCCCATCTGGAGACTTGCTTTCTCCATAATGCACCACTGCTCCTTATGCCACTATGTCCCATGGAGCTAAGGCCGATTTCAGCTGCTTTACACTATATTTTTGAATTTGTCCATTTTTTCTGTGTCCTAGTTAAATGAAATATGGGATTTGCTTGATTTCTTCCTTCCTCTCTCCTTTCCCCCTTTATCTTTCTTTTCTTTTCCCTCCTTCCCTTCTTTTACTCTTCCTCTCCTTCCTCTTCCCTCCCTCCCTCCCTCTCCTTTCCTCCGTTTCTTAGGAAGGAATATTCAAGTTAAGGCTAGCTCCATATTCCCTAGTTTGATGTCCAGTGATTCAATATAAACAGCAAATTAAATCTGGAAGTTTTAAATGGCCTTTCACTATTCAGCACATGCAAATGTAGCTCTTACATCAACTCTAGGTATTTATTACTATTATTACTATTTTTAGTGGGGCTTCATGAGCCCACAACTAGTACAGCTTCCTGGGGCCCTGCATGCAGAAAGCCCTGCATTTAGTGTTTCATGTTCTGAAGTTGGTTCCTGCTTTGAAATTCTTAATAATTTGATATTTGAATTTATTATTATTATTTTTTTTTTTTGCTAAGCCTAATAGGACAGTGCAACCTATGCAATGGGATTGGGGCCTGGGCACATGCATTGCCCTGCTTTCCACCCCCTCTCTAACCTCCCTGGGACAGGTTCTTGGCCACTTCGTTCTTCCCTGAGACACACTGCTGCCTCTGGCCCAGGGTGGTGACCAGGCTGCTTAGACAGCTGTGTTCCACCATTTCTCTCTGCCCATAGAGCATTGGGCAGGCCCCCTCAAATGTATTTCCAGTGTGAAAGTTTCAATTCTTTTGGGATAACCCATTCACCATGGGTTGAGTGGCAAGCCATAGGAAGTAGAGATTAATCAGCCCTTCCCTCCATCCTGAGGGTCCTGCATTTGCATCTTCTACCAGCCTTCCAGACTATGTAGCCAGCCCTATTATTTAACGTTTGCAGCTTAGAATGTTGAGGCTAAAATACAGCCATACCTAGTAAGTTCCTGGGCTAGGATTCTTGAGTTCTTAGCTTCTATACTCTACTTCTGTCTACTGCTACCAGACACTTTGCCCAATCATAATAGAACAATTGGAAGACAAATGCAGAAATTCCATTGAATATGTTCTCTGCATTTGATGTGCTTTAGATCTATCACTGTTTCGGGATCCACAACTGTGTATTTGGTAATGTATCAGGTAACATGAAAACTACAGAGATGAAACATACTTGCCTTTTGTTGTTGAAAAAAGAGAGGAGGTATTGTGTGTGTGGAGGGTTGAAGGAGGTAGAGATGTGGCAGAGGGTTAGAGAAGAAGAGGTGGCGATAGTAGTAGAGATGAGGTTAACTCTATTGCTGGGGAAAGTTAATATAAAATGCTAATCAAAGTTCAAAAAAAAGGCAGAATCAAATCTTCTAAGATAAGGGATGGCATCCTTTGGGTCATCTGATGTGGCTTTTTAAGGATGGCTAGGATGTTGACATGCAGGGAAGAAAGGCATGAGAACCAGCAGAGAGAAGAGTGTGCATAAAGATGCAGGAATAAAACATTCAGGGATGTGTTCCATTACAATGGCATTCTAGTAAAGTGAAGAAGATATCCTTGGCTAGAACAGTTGTACTTTCATTGAAGCATCATGAGGTTTCATCAGCTGAATAAGATAGCACATTACAAACAATCCTAAGCAAAACATGAGCAGACTTCTTGGGTAATTCTCAGGAATATTGAGGTGAAAAGGACTGTCTCTGCCAGAGGTTGAATTGCCTGTAAATATTAGAGACTCATAACTAATAAGATTCAGTTATTAACGTAATAGGATCTTGGTTTTACTAGCAGCATGGTGAAAGCTGAGACAGTTGATAGCATTTAAATTTAATAATCTATACCCGTTCATTTAACATACTAATTAGTATGTGCCAGATTTTTTTTGAGAAATACTATAATGACCACATCTTTCTCTCAAGCCACTGGAATATAAAAGGGCAGACAAAAAAAGGTGGGTAAGCATCACGAAGAAAAGTCATAAGTCCCTACTAAGATGTGAATAAAAGGCTACGTAATTCCAGAGAATGGAGACATTCAAGCCTTCAAGAACAGCAAAGAAGGCTTCATCCAGTATGTGGCATTTATAATGGACTTTGAAGGGTGGAGATTTCACCATGCAACTATTGAGGGAAAGGATCCTGAAGTGGAGGAACAGCATGAACAGAAGTAGGAAAGTAAGGGGCAAAAAGTGAATACTGAGGAATTCAGTTTGATTGGGTAGGGAAGAGTTTTGCCTGGCAAGAGAAATGTCTTTTACAAAGACACGTTTTTACAAAGAATATTCGTCATAGAAATTCTTTCTAGCAATGCCAAATCTATAACCATGAACAACGGCAGAAGGGCAGAACAATGAAGAACCCCACCTAAGAAAACATGAAGTTGTTTCAGAATGGCCATGAACTTTGCAGTGGAAATAACCACTGCATTTTTTAGAAGACGCTAAGGTGACACTGCTCCAAAGGAAAATAGAAAGGCATAGATTCTGATGACTAAAATTGCATCTTGCCACTTTCCCTTTATTTCAGTGGCCATACTGCAGGCTTTAGATACAGACTTAGAGGATGACTGGTCTAAATTCTCAACTATTCATGTTCTTGTCCAGAAAGAAAATTCCATTATCTGTTTCTGAGAGATAACATGTCCATGTGGGTAAAGAAATAAGAAATAGCCAATTAATCCAAGCAGATTAGGTTGTAGTCATAACTTCTAACACTTGGTTAGAATTAAAAAATACTATTTTAGGCTAATGAAGGCAACAGTTTTTTTAAATATATTATTATTTTGTAACTATATGAATTAAAACAAATATTTTCTATTTTGGTAGCCTTTTATGGTTTCAAAGTAGATTCATATCCATATGCTCAATTGCATTCTTATAGTTTCTGAGATCATCAGGGCATGGAATTTTAGCCCCCCTTTTTTTTTCATATGAGAGACAGAAAGAGATATTAAATGGCTTTCTGAGGAATCAAAGGCTTTTGAGGAGACCAAACAGCTAGTCCTATCTTTTCTGTTGCAGATGCGGAAGCAGAGATCTATGGAGATGGTTGACTCCCCCAAAGACTCCAAGCTAGTAATTGATAAAGTTGGGACTCATCAACTAGGCAGTTGGGACTGCCTTCTAATTCTTAGACCAGGAAACTTCCCTGCAGGCCCTACTCCTTCTGAAGATTAAGTAAGAGCTTGTTTTTTGTTTTGTTTTGTTTTGTTTTGTTTGTTTTTTTGATCATTTCCTCCACGTGACTCAGCAAATATTCAGATTCTATTTCACAAGAATTTAGTCAATTCTATTAAACTTGTAGCCAGCGTGCATCAGCACAGTTTGTTCCATTCTGCACTCTCCTAAATGAATAAGTTCTTCACCTGCAGAGGAGTGACATTTAAAATAAAGCCAAATAATTTTCTGTTTTTGAAAATGTCAGAGATGATCAGGAATCACTTCCAGGCTTGGAGTTATGGTAGCAATTTTTTTCTTGAGTGACTCTGCAGTTTAAACATGTGTGAGTCAATATAATCTCTGGGCCTTTTCTGGAGAGTTGCAGTTTTGAAATTGACTTAATCCCTTGCTGTCTTATAATCAGTATCATGCCCTAGATGGGCCATCCAAAGTTTAGTGTTTATGGTTTTATATATATATATATATATATATAATCATTGCAAGCTACAAATCAGTGGTGTACCCAGGTGCTATCTAACTGCTGGGAGAATTATTTCACAGGATGAAAGAAACAAGAAAAAGAACACTTTGGTGCTTTACAGGCTTTAGATGGTCCAGATAATTTTGAAAATTTTCCAACAGGGAAAAATAACATTCAGTTATAGACTTAAAGGATTTATGACTAATTATTTATGATACACAAAAATGTCCTATTTCCTAATAGGCATCACAAGTAGACTGTAATTTGGATATAGAAAAGATATTTTCTATATTTATGCCTTCCAGAGAGGATGGTAAGAGCCTGATGAGCAATTGGACCCATAGTTTCTTTTTCAATCCTCATTTTGTGTGATCTTGGTTAAAAAAAAATCTCTATGGTGCTTCAGTTTACCATTTTTTATCATATATGTATAATTTCTGTTTTCAACAAAAGGTTTTTCAGGGCCTGCAAGGTATTGTGTTATGAAAACTTTACATCTGCTCTTTGGTTAACAAACATTTGCCTTACGATTTGGGAAGACAACAAGTTTTCTCTTACACTGTTTATTAGCATGTGCACAGCTGCTCCAAAGTGCTGGTGTGGGGCACGTGGGTCCTCTGAGTGACAAGGCAGTTCCCAGGCAGGGATCAGGTAGTACAGGACTGAAGGGCAGTCAGCAGAAAATGGCTGAAAGCAACACCCTTTCCTCATACGTGATGTTTGCACGTTTCCTCATGGTGCTTGCAATGTATTTCAACTGACCTGAATTACACAATTTTCTTTTGTGGAGAGTATGGGATTTTGCCTTCATTTCATGAAAGCATATTCATAAATAATTGAGAAACTTTAGTGTTTAGAAATAACAGCAGGCCATCTTCATTGGACCTGGCATTAGGCTCTGGCCTATAGCGTGGCTTACAGAGGCAGAGGGCAGCAGTGGCAGACAAGTCAGAGTCAGACAAAGATTTGTTTCTTTGGGATTTTAGGACACCTCATGGTGAAAGTGATTGTCCTTTTTGTCTGGAAGAAAGCTGGAGTGATAAAACTTTGGGGATCCCTCTCGTGATAGGCTAGTGCTCTTCAACTAGTAGTTCATACATATCATCTACCATAAGTGAATTCCATGGGAATGTTAAAAAAAAGAAATTTATTCAAGTAAATACAAGGGTTTGATCCCCCAAATATTCTCATACTTTGGCAGAGCATAAAATAAAAATAAAAGTCCCCCACCCCCACCCCGCACCTCCTCACTAAAGATCCACTGCAAGAGACAATGTCTTTTACCTTTCTTTAACTTACATTTTTCTGGTGGATATTTGGTATCCACTCATAACCATAAGAAATAAACATAATAACTCTATCTCTTGATTCATCAACTTTTAACAGTGGCAGTTGATTCCAAAACCAAAAGATGCAGTTTGCTCATGCATAAACTGTACCTATCTCTGCCTTCTTTTCTTCTATCTCCCATTTTCTTAGAATCTTACCATAATTTTTATGGTTTATACACTTGAGAACTCTATGCTTTATTTACAAATGTGAAAAATAAGCCCCCATGATGTTTACATTATTAGGATTATGTAAATATAAATCACTGCAGAACCAAGTTATGTAATTAGATAGGTACAGAAAATGAAATGTAATCCTAAAACGTTAAATCTGAGTCACTTTCAAGAGAATTTTCTGCAAGTCAAAGCCAATGAGCTCTGTTTTCTTATAGTCCATTAATTGTTCAAAGTCATGCCATATTTTAGACCAATTCATCTCTGGAGCATGAGGAAATGAGCCTTTGAGAAGTCTGCCTGAGAGAGTGAGGAGCCTTTGGAGAGAAGGTCTAAGGGAAGAGAGAATAGGTCAGGAATGTTTGAGCAATGAGGTTTTCATTGTCAAAGAGTCTTCTATAGAATTCATCTAGCTCCTAGAAAGGATATGAATAAGTAAGATCTAAGGTAATTATTTTTATGACAGTTTCTTTAAGGCAGTTATGGTACAGGGGATTATTCCTTTGATAATTTGATATGTGGATAACTGAATAAAATTTAAAAAAAAGTAAAAGGAATATTTATAGAACTCTGCCCCAAAGTAAAATCTCCAGGACTTTAACAATACTTAGTAATATTGGCAACAGGGTCTAATGGAGATTGTGGGATTTGGTGGATATCACAGTCCATAAGGATAACTGGAACATGACAGAATGTACTAGAAACAGCTACTATATACAGTGTCCATGGAGGTACCAAGAAGCAGCAGATGTGGATCCAGTGAAGGTGGTGGTGCCCAGAAAGAGCTATAGCATCAACTGAAAGCATCATGCCTGGGAAAAATGGTAGCACCCATTGGAAATGAGTGTGTTCAATAGGTAACAAGAGTTCCCAGAAAAGAAAAATTAGTTTACAAGATGGAAAATAAATGGTGGGATTTATGTGGGAGATGAACAGTTTGTTCATGAGATCTCCCTGAAGACATAATTAGGAAAGGGGAGGTACGGAAAAAGGCCAGTCAAAAATTAGTTATATTCATTTGTTGCCTTTTTCATAATCTCTTGATAAATATTGTAACATCTGAATATATATTTATATGAAGATATTTCTCTGTAGCAATTGACATCATGGGAAACATTTGGTCAAAGGAACTATGTTTGAGAAGATCTTGCACAAGCTCTATAAGATGATCAGAGCCTCAATTTTCCAATCTATAAATTGAGGATAAGAAAAACTCCTTCCTCAGAAGGTATTGTAAGAATAACTGGACAGATGGACAAGTCATATGTAAACTCCATTAGGTTATAGAACTGTTAGCTTTCATTCTATAAAATAGTCTAATTTCAGAATTTGTTTTCTCTGGATGCTTTCTTCTTCCTGAACACCATGGGATTCTTACCCTTTGTGGGTACAGCAGTGGTGACAAGTAGAATCCTCACTCCTCTCATCCATAGAATTGGTGGGTTTGGCCTGCCCTGGGACACTCAAAGAAGGATTTACTTTATGGCCCTTTGAAAGGAATGTATAACCTTATTATCCACACTGTCTTGGGCAGAATATACTCCTGTGGTGGCAGTTCAAACCCCTCACTCTCAACCCACAAGTGAACCTAGATAACTTAGATTCATTAATAAACCTTTGGGAATTGTTGAGAAGTTTTAAGGGAAATTCATGTTTGTTACTATGAATTATCATTTGGATTTTTCCAGTATCTGCTTATTGAACTTATTGGGGTGGTAATGTGAGTGATGTAAGGGAAAGCACTAGAATAGAATTCATCAAAGGAGGCACTCTTTTTCTCTCTGTCTGCAAAATTTTGAGCAAATATATGTACCTCTGTGAACCTTGTACAATGTCTCAAATTATTTTCTGTTCCTCATAAGGACCTGTGGTATGGGGGCAGAGTTAACTAAATGGGAAGATTGCAGCACAGTGAGTCAGGATCTAAGCTTGCTATTTACTCTGGGACTTTGGGCAAGATATTCTTTCTTTCTTTCTTTCTTTTTTTAATTTTTAACATTTATTTATTTTTGAGAGAGAGAGAGACAGAGTGCAAGTGGGGGAGGGGTAGAGAGAGAGAGACACGGAATCTGAAGCAGGCTCCAGGCTCTGAGCTGTCAACACAGAGCCAGATGTGGGGCTCGAATTCCCTGTGAGGTCATGACCTGAGCCGAAGTTGGACGCTGAACCAACTGAGCCACCCAGGTGCCCCATGATTTTTGTTCTTTCTGAATATCAGAGTTTGGTTTGTTTGTTTGTCCTTTTGCTTTAACTGCTTAAGGAGTGGATATTTGCAATCATTTCTAGAATGCTTAGAGTTCTTGCATTATAACTGTAATGTGAGCATCTGTGCTAGGTAGTTGAATGGTGCCCCAGAGATATCCGTGTCTTAATCCACAGATTCTGTGACTATGTACCTTATATGGTAAAAATAACTTTACAGATGTATTAAAGACTTTGAGATGGGGATGTTGTCTGTGATTATCTGGATGAACTCAATCTAATCACATGGGTCCTTAAAATCAGAGCACCTTTCCCAGCTGAGTCAGAGTGAGAAAGCAGGATTGTGGAAGAAAGACACAGGGAAGGACATGGATCTTCTCCTCAGCCTCCTGAAAAGAATACAACTCTGCTGACCCCTAGGTTTTAGCCCAGTGAAATCCAGGTTAGACTTCCAATCTATAGATCTGTAGAATAATACATTTATGTTTTAGGCCACCAGTTTTGTTTTTTGTTTTGTTTTGTTTTGTAATTGAAAAGGCAGCTATAGAAAAAGAATGCAGCATATATATATCACTCATTCTATGAGCACTTACTTAGCTCCAATATGTACTAGATGCTGTAGAGAACACAGTGAAGGATTGGACATCCTCAAGGATCTTTAGTTAGGCTGACTGGGTGCATAGTATGCAAAACTGTGATTCAAGGGGAGAAATTAGCATATGAAAAGATAGCAAATGAAAGCTCATTAGAAATTCAGAGAAAGGGCAGGGGTGCCTGGGTGGCTCAGTCTGTTGAGCATCTGTCCAAAGGCTCAGGTCATGATCTCACAGCTCTTGAGTTGGAGACCCATGTCGGGCTCTGTGCTGACAGCTCGGAGCCTGCTTCAGATTCTGTGCCTCCCTCTGTCTCTGCCCCAACCCACTCACATTCTGTCTCTGTCTCTCTCAAAAATAAATAAACATTAAAAAAAATTTTTTAATTAAAAAAAAAAAAAAGAAATTGAGAGAAAGGGGATGTGATCCCCATCTGGGAGAGGGTAGGAGACGAGATGATTAGGAAAACTCACTGAAGTCATACTTTTAGAACTCAACCTTTAAGGATGTGTAGTATTTGAATATGCGAAGATAGTCCTACATTTTAAGCCATAGGAATAGCACATGCAAAGGTTCTAAGACCCCAGATCACGGCCTTGGTATAGGAAATGGTGAATAAGTACCATTTGGCTTCGTTTGAGCATGAGAAATTGAATGTTAAGCGGCCATTTTACATTATAATGACTATGAGGCAGAATGAGAAATGTTTCCTATTATGCAGTGTAAAAAAGCCAAATGTAAAATTATATCTGAGCTGCGACTTCAGCTTTGTAAATTATGTTGGTACATGAGCAAAGGCTGGAAAGAAATACCAACCATAACAAAATTTATTAATAGGCGATATTAGGATAGAAGCATTCCAGTTAATTCTTCTTCTTTTTTGATTATTATTATGTGAGCAATAGTTAGCAATGCATGAAAGTAATTTGTGGATGGTTTTACTTTGCAAATATGAGGGTTTGAGGTACATATACACAGCTTAAAATAGAAATAACTTGCACGTTAAACTTGGTGGTCATTGTGCACAGTTTTTAATTTCTAGGAATCTGCCAACAAAGACAGTCAGCTGTCTTTTCCTTTCTCATAATTATTAGCATTTGAAAGGAGGCATAAATTATATGTGCAAGGTGTTCCTACCCACAGCAAAAGCTCATCTAATAGGTAACCATCTGATAGGAAGGACTGGTTTTTCAGCAAGACATTGTGATGACAAAGCTTGACTATCTGCAGAAAAAGTAAAATATGGGTTATTATTTAAATTAAAGAAATGAAATGCAAAGACTAAATAACATTTCATAAAAGCTAACTTGTGCTCAAGGGACTCACTTATTAGGCAGTCTTGTGATAGAAAGTAAAATATATCCATCTCTCTGAAAAGCAATTTATTGCCCACCTCACTGTCTTGCCAACCTCAGCATTCTCTCAAGGTAGCTGGAAGCAGAATTCATTGTAATAGTATTCATAGGTCTACCCACCTCTTATCTTATTGCCAGGATGAGCTAGATTGGTTTGCTGAGAAAAAGGAGATATTGTCAGTTGGCATGACTTATGAAATTGCATACTCATTTGGTGCTTTTACTAAATTAGCTTTTTCTAATCATCAAAATATATGTGTGTATTGCTATCTTCTGCAATCTATTTGACTTCACAGATGCTGAAAACATTAGGTAGAATGACTTACTCGACTAAATCACTAAATCCTATGTCAGAATTAGAAGGGCACCAGGAATCATTTATCAAACCACCTTACTTTATTGTGTGGGAAACTGAGGACCAGGAAGGGCAATACTTCCGTGAAATTTCATAATAAAAGTTAGTGGTAATGTAAGAATAGAAATAAGTCTTCCTATTCCCAATTTCTAATGATTTCTAAGTAACATACAATATTCTTGTTGGAAACACAGATTGGATTAAAGAAAAACAATTGGAAGCATGTTTTGGAGCGTTTAAATGGGAAAACTAAGTTTGATTTGAGGAGAAAATGTAATCAAGTTTATCTCCCTTTTAGATGGGTGGTAATTAGTACATTGCCAGATAATGGAAACAAGGGGCTCTGGTGGGGAGTATTAGGCTGATATTTTCTGACCACATGTGTGTCTTTATTTTTCTTATGGTATTCAGAACAAAACATGGCACATGACAGTTGGCCACTAATGTTTACTAAAATGATGGAGTCAATCAATGGCTAATAACTGAAATATCTACTGACTTTCTAAGTACATTGAGCACCGTCAAAGGCTCTGGAGGGCTATTACAGCATAGGAGGTCCTTATCCTCCCAGAAATGGGCATCTAGTTGGAAGAACAGAATTCACAAAATAGCAACAAATACTGCTGAAAAGAATTCACTTAATTGCAAGCTTATTTAGCATAGTTGCTAAGAAAAGGAATCAGAGACAAGAATGATAGTAATGATCAAGTAATGACTTCAAAGAAAATGAGAGAGCTGAACTGAGTCTTAAAGACAGGGAAGCCCAGCAGGGTTGAGTAAGAAAAGGTAATGAATCTTGGCTTTTATTATACCACTTTTTCCTGGGTTTCTTTTTACAGTGTTGCCTATTCCTTTGCCTCTTTCATGAGTATATAATTTTCTGGCCCCTTAAATGTTGGTGTTAACAGGATCTCATTTCTAGAGGTGTCATAAATTTCTTTATTTCTTTAGTTTGAGTTAGGTAACCATCATTTATAACAGAATAAGTTCTAACTCATCTATTGAATTTGGCTCCTTATATATTTTTTTTAACTTTAAACATGTTTCTGGGAGATTTACACTGTTATATGATTTAACAATTACCTAAAAGATGATCTCCAAATCAATTTTTGAGTTTGTACTTTATTCTTAGACTTTTGGCAATGTCTAGACATTTTTGGTGAGCAGGGGAGGGAGACACTGTGGCATCTAGTGAGTTGAGGGCAGAGACGCTGCTAAACTTCTCTCAAGGCACAGGACACCCCCCAACTCCCAACACAGAATGATCCAGTCCGAGCTGTCACTAGTACTGAGATAGGGAAACGCTGCCATAGACCTTTGACTGCTACAGCCATAATGCATCTGGGAGATCCTCAATTCACCCATCATGTTTTACAAGCTTGAAACTTGAGAGACCTGAAGTAGCTAACCTGAAGTCACACAGGAAACTTAGGCCAGAGCCACAGCAAAAGCCCAGGTCATGAGATTCCCATTTCAGTGCTGCTTTACTCACAGAAAGAAGACCCAGAACCAGGCAGCTGTGTGCTGGAGCTGCCTCATCAGGGCTTGTGAGAGTCCATTGTTAATTATTCAGAAAAGCAGTCCCCTCATCAATCATAATGACTCAGTGTGCAAGCTTCAAATACTGGTACTATCAGGGAAATATAATAAAAATTTAAAATTAAATTGCTGTAAATGAATTTTCTCTTTCTATTGGTTTTGTCTATTACAGGTTAAATTCTGAGTAGGCATTCTTCTGTAAAACTATAAATTGTGTTGAAACAGTTCCTCATTTTTGCTAGATTGTTTATTCCTTCATCATTTGTGCTTTCTCCAGTAAATAAAACATGCCCGTACCATTAACTTTTATATCATTAATCTGTCTCTAAAAATGTCTAATTTTTTCTCTATTTGTTCTCTGTAGAATTTTGGCAATGCAACATGAGTTTGATGATGTCACATCTGAGAGATTTCATGAAATGGCAATCAGTGTAGGAAGTGAAGGATGCATTTTTTATGCTGTTTTATCTAAATAGACATATGCTTCTATTCTTTTATGCCATAAATAATTTACTGGCATCTGTGACAAACAGATATTAACCTATAGCCTGTTTTTGTGAAGTGTCACCAAGCTAAAGGAATGAGCCAACTCTAGATTGCCTTTTTCTGGTCAAATGTAAATTTCCTGTTTAAAAGGCAAATTTTCTATTATCAAAAGATGAATGAAATGCCATTGGATTTCATTTGGTTCCTTTTTTTTTTTAAAGTAGGAAATAGTGGGGACGCCTAGGTGGCTGAGTTGGTTAGGCCTCCGACTTTGGCTCAGGTCATGATCTCAACAGTTTGTGAGTTTGAGCCCCGCATCAGCTCTGTGCTGACAGCTCAGAACCTGCAGCCTGCTTCAGATTCTGTGTGTGTCTCTCTCTCTGCCCCTCCCCTGCTTGTGCTTGCTCGCTTGCTCTCTCTCTCTCTCTCTCTCTCTCTCAAAAAAAAAAAAATAAAAATAAATAAACATTTTTTAAAAATTAAAAAAAAAGTAGGAAATAGGGGCACCTGGGTGGCTCAGTCAGTTAAGCATCCCATTTCAGCTCAGGTCATGATTTCATGGTTCATGAGTTTGAGCCGTGCATCTGGCTGTCTGCTGTCAGCTCAGAGCCAGCTTCAAATCCTCTTTTCTCTCTCTCTCTCTCTCTGCCCCTCCCACTCACTCTCTCCCCCCCCCAAAAAAATAAATAAACATTTTTTTAAAAGTAGTAAATAATGTATAAAGTAAGAATATGCAATAGGCCATTTTCCTTGATTATGAATTTGACACTCACAAAAGTTAAATTAATGTAACTAAAGCTTTCTGCTTCTTGTTAATTTCCTTTGCCATTTAGCCCTTGATAGAACCATACTACAGCATCATAGAAGGCCAGAGATGAGTGACTCTTTAGGTGTTAAAATCTAATCTCTTGATTAACTATATGGAAAAACTGAGACTCAAAGATAGCAGATGACTTGACAAAAATAGTACAGGAAGGGTCATGCTGCTCTTCCCACTCTATACCAGAACATCTTGGCACTCATGGTATCTGCCTTTTCTATTACAAGGACATAAAATTAAAAAGTATTCTCATCCACCTTGCGTATCCCATACACCTTACTTCTTCTTTTTATGTATTTACATTGAAGACCCACAGATCTCTATATTTTATTTTATTTTCATTCCAGAATTTGATCACGCTCCTCTCTGTTTAGATTTAAGCGACTTAGATATAAGTGACTGATAACTGTAAGCTTCTTTGTAGGAAGCATTTGTATTTTCACAGATGTTTGAGAGACCCTCAGATTTTGTCTAATAAATTTTTTATTTTAGAAAAGTTTTAGATGTACAGAAACATTGTGAAGATAATGGAGAGTTCTCATACATTCCACACCCAATTTCCTTTATCATTAACATCTTCCATTGGTGTAGTGCAGTTATCACAGTTAATGAATCAATACTGATAGGTTATTGTCAAATGAAGTCTATACTTTATTCAGATTTGCTTAGTTTTTACCCATTGCTCATTTTCTGTTCCAGAATTCTCATCCAGGATAATATGCTGCATTTATTTGTCATGTCTTCTTAGGTTCCCTTTGACTAAGATAGTTTCTCAAACTTTGTTTTTGAGGACTCTAACAGTTTTGAAGATCAGTAGTCAGGTGCTTTTTAAAACATTTCTCAATTGGTGTTTGTCATGATGTTTTTCTCATGATTAGACTGAAGTGATGGGTTTTGGGAGAAAGATTGCAAAGGTAAAGTGCTATCCTCATCACATCACAGCAAGGATATCTATCTGTCTATCTATATCTATATCTATCTATCTATCTATCTTTAATCTGACATCACCATTGACGTTAAACTTGATCATGTAGCTAAAGGAGTGTTTACCAGGTTTCTCCGCTGTGTCATTCCTCTTTGTTTCCATGCAGTCCTGTTTGCAAGTAAGTCACTATATGCAGTCCATGTTGAAGTAAGTAGGTGTATGCTTCATTTCCCTTCAGGTAGAGTCTCAGCAGAAATTATTCGGAATTCTTCTGCACAGCAGATTTGCTATTCATTCATTCATTCATTCATTATATCATTTATTTCTATTAGTGTGGACTCATGGGGGATAATTGAACTATACGTATTTGTTGTTCAAACTGTTCCAGCATTGGCCACTGGGGAGTTCTTTCAGTTTGGCTTCTGTGTCCATTTATTTTCTGGCAAAACCAGATGCTCCAAGTTCATCTTAATGTATTTCCCTCCCTAGTCCTAGAATGAATGATTTCATAAAGGAGCCCTGGTATCTTTTATTGGAAAATGGCACTTAAAAATGGAATTTAAAACCACTTAAATTTTGCCATTTAAATAGTATTTAAAACCATTTAAATTCTTTAAAACTTGATATTGAAAACTGGGATCTGTGTACTAATTGTGCTTATTGCTACTGGCATATCATTGGTTCTAGGCTCTCTCACCTGACAGAGCCAGAAAATATGTATGTATATGCTAACCTGTACAGGTACTTATTTATAACTATTACTTTATGTAATCATCTGTGTCTGTATAAAGCTAAATGTGAGTTCATAGCATTGTCTCCAACTCTATTGTCATCACGTGGATCATTCTACTTCCTAATCCTGGTTATCTGTAACTTCCCACTATGAGAGTAAGACACTTGGCTCCCACCATCCATCACGTATTTATTTAACTGTTAAATTGCAGTATATATGCATAGTGGTTTCTGAACTATTAACTCATCCATGTGAGAAATGACTTTTGAAATAGAGTACAGTGCTTATGTACAGTTCCTTTTGACTTACTCTTACGGAGCACGCTCATTTTCAAAGTTATTCAGGTCAGCACCTTTCCCCCAGTTCCTTCAGTGAAGTTATTTCATAAATTTGTAGTACAGTTAGATTTCAGTCAGTCTGTACTCTGTCTTGGGATTCTTCAACCTCATAAATGCTTTTCCTTAAATGTCATACATTGCTTCACACTTTATACTGTAAATTTCTTGGGTTTTGACAAATGCATAATGCCATGTAACCACCATTACAGTACCATACAGAATATTTTTATCACCCTAAAAAATCATTTTTGCTCCACCTACTCAATCTTCTTCTAAGAAGACTTCTAAGTCTTCTTCTAAACCCCTGTCAACCACCAATCTTTTTACAAATGTCTCCATAGTTTTGCTTTTTCCAGAATGTCATAGAATTAGAATCATACAGAATGTAGTCTTTTCAGACTGACTTCTTCCATTTAGAAATAGGGATTTAAAATTCATCCATGCTTTTGCCAGGCTTGATAGGTCATTTCTATTTTATCACTGAATAGTATTCCATTGTATGGACATACCACAGTTTGTTTATTATTCACCTTTTGAAGGATATCTTGGTTGCTTCCAGTTCTTGGAAATTATGAATAAAGCTTCTGTAAACATTTGTGTGCAGATCTTTGTGTGTGCATAAGTTTTTAAATCTGTTGGGTAGGTGCTTAAGTGTGAAATTGATGAATAATATGTTAAGACTATATTTAGCTTTGTAAGAAACTGTCAAACTGTCTTACAAAGTGGCTGTACCATTGTTTATGGTGGTTCCTCTCCCTTTCTTCTGCCAAAACCTGATATTTTCTGGGATCCTCACAGTGAAAACTTTCTGGGGCTTCTGGAGGAAAAGCCTAAGAAAATGTGGAGCCTTTCATAAGACTGCATTCCTCAGATATTGTCGCTTTTATGCTAGTCCCCAGTCAGCCTTCAGAAGCTCATCAAAATGATCATTTACATGTTCCTACCAGCTTAGGGTCCAGAGGCTTGGGTTCAAAGTAAGCAGATCTTGGTTGCTCTACCTTATGGATTTGTTTGTCACTCCAGATTTTAGGGGTAGCACTTTGCCCTGCAGCCTCAGTTATCTGATAAATTCAAGAAAAGTCATTGATTTTCAGTTAGTCCATCTTTTTTCTTGTTGACAACTTGTAAAGGCTTTACATGTCAAAGCTGATACCAGAAGTTCTCCAATGATGATATATATATAGTCTTTGAACTTTTGGGCATAGGGTAATGGGGTTGCTATTTGAGAGTGAACATGGGCTTCAGATTATGCCAGTGATTCAGGTTACTGATACATTCATGTTTAAATTGTTATCAGAGGGAAAACAATTAAGTTAAGAAGAGAGTTGCAATACACTATCTTTAAGGGCACTACTGGCTTACATATTAAATCTTCACATTCAAAATTCTTTTAGGATTTAAAGTCACATGACAATGCATTTTTTCTCTCTAGTGTCTGGTTCTGCCTAGACCTTTCAGATATAGACAGGCCCTATCCTGGTCCCTCACCATGAGGCTTTCTGCTGACCTGGAACAACGTCCAGTCCACATGTTGCAAATGACAACTTTCTATTGTTTAGGAGTCATAATATGGTGTTATATCCCATCCGAACTGGAGGAAGCCTGAACAGTCGTCCAGTCCATATTGCTTTAGGAGACTTAAGGAGTTTTTCCACCATTTGGAAAACAGTCAGCTGCTTTTCCAGTCTGTGCCTCTTATAAATGTTTTATGGCTTTACTAATGCCAACCATTGCAGACTATTATTTCTGGAGTTGTCACCATGTATAAAGCGGCATTATATGCCTTACACACATTATCTTATTTATTCTGCAAATCAACCCTCTAAGTTAGAGAAATATTTATTTTATTCATGTGCTGATTGTTGTTTTGAGACAATAACTGGCTCACCTTCCTACTGATTCTTCGTGGGTGACCTGGGATTTAAACTCAGATCTGTGTCACTACCAGGTTTGGCTTCTTTCTCCTTATGAAGTTATGTGTGTTTGAGTTTCTTGTTGGCTTAAATCTGTACGTTTAATTGTCTGCCACCTTCCATCAGGGAATATCTTTTCATGGGATTTGCGTTCACATTTCATAACTCAGAGGGTTTGTTGGGTGGAAATGTCATCCTTTGTAACTAAATAAATAGAATGTTCCTCTGGTAGGTATTACATGATGATACTGAACTAAAATGTCAAGGGACATAAGTGGTGGTCTAGGTCTTCTACATAGCTCTGTGACCTTGAGCAAGTCACTTTTTTGTGTTATTTACCACTTGCCAGATACTGTTCTAAGCACTTTATATATATTAGCTCATTTCCCTCTGTCTCAACAACCTTGTAAGACATATGTTGTTCATAATGCAATTTTACAGTTGAGAAAATTGAGGTACAGAGAAGTTAAGTAACCTGCCCAAGGCACATAACTTGTTGGTGGCATTGCCAGGATGTGAGCAGAGCTAGAATAGCTCCAGGGTCCAAATTTCTAACCAGTATGCAATGCTGTCTTATTTATGTACCAATTAGTTATTCCCATAAACCTTTATTAAAAACCTACTGCACTGATATGTTAGGTGTGGGAACATAGTAAAAAATAAGTCTGGCTCTGCATCAATGGAGCTAAAGTTCTTCTAGACCCTTGCTACTAGTAATGCTTACACCGCCAGCAGCCGGGCAGCACCTGGGGACTTTTTAGAAATACACATTCTCAGGCCCCGCCTCAGACCTACTCAATCTACTGCACATTAAAATTGGAGAAGCACTGATTTAGGACCCTTGGACACTAGAGTGTAGATTGTGGCCCTTTATTCTTCGTCTGGGCTTTGGTTTCTTCAGGTGTAAAAGAAGATGTCCTTGGCCTCTCATATTCCTACACAGTACACTCTAGGTCACAGTACAGACTACTGCAGACCTGCAGTGACCTGGGAGAGGGCTGCCAGGGAAGCGCTGCCCCGTGTGTGGGGGCTCCTGCCAGAGTGATAGAGTGAGTGAGTGCCTTCTGCAATAGAGATCAAACATTGATCCTGGGTTTCCATCTTTCTCCTTGTTTCTGTAGGCGGTCGAGGAGATTAGATTGTGGCCCAGCGAGCTAGATATCGCCTCCAGACAATTTATATGGCTTTTATATTTATTTAGAGAACAGGAAGCCTCGTCCAGCTCCTGCTGTACGATGCAGTGACATGAGAATTTAAAAGGGCTGTTTCATTAATTTTGGAGGGAATTTATTGCTGACAAAAGACTGCGTTATTGATGGTGGGAGGACAGCGCCGCCTGGTCTCCCGGGAGCTGCGGGAGAGCCGCCCCCACTCCCTCCCACAGCGGGCGAGGGAAGCCCTGCCCCGGGAGGAGGGAGTCCTGCTGGCGCCTGGCCCGCCCAGGCGCAGGGCTGCGAGGGCACAGCCTCCTTTGGGCTGCACCGCCGCAGTCGCTGAACGGCAAGGACAATTAGAGGTCGCCCAGCTCCACCCCCGCACTGCACAGAAGGGGTCCGACACCCAAAGAGGGCAAGCGATTTACCCCCATATCAAGTCAGAACTCAGGTAGAAATCAGGTACAGCTGCGCAGTTTCATCTCTTTGCATTATTTTGTGGAATTAAAACTGCCTCCTATGTGACAGTGACAGGATGTGCGTGGGCAGCTTCCGATGTGTTCTTTGCACAGCACTGAACTTTTTTCCCAAAGAATGACAATAACATTATATTTTTACAGACTTCAAATCGTGTAAAAAATATGGATTTATCTCTCACACATATATTTGAAATTTGAGGAATGGAAGGGGCCTCTTGGGCATTTTAACTGCTTTTTTGGCACTTGTGATGGGCCAGGCTCTGGGAGTGATACTTTGCACATTATCATCTTTGAGACGGACACCAGTTTGGTGAGGTGCGCGGTCCAGTCTTCTTTTATGGAGGCTCAATACAATTACAGGGCTTGTTCAAGGTCTCAGAGATTGTAAGCAGCAGAGGGAGGATTCTTCATCCAGCTGTATCTTTTTAACTGTCTCGTGAACCTTTGGCAGTTCAGCTGCAGGACTGCAGAACAAGGTTTTGTAAAAGGTTTCCATGCTGAGTTCTTGAAGGCAGGAGGATGGGTCTCTGTTGGGAATTGAGCAGGAGTAGTCATAACACTGGTGTGTGTGAACTAGATCAGCTCTGGAAACATGCAAACAACCCTCAGATATGGCAACTTGGGCTGAGAATGAGTGTGGGAGAGGAGAGGGACCCGCTTGGCTGAGTGAGTAATGGCAGAAGCCACTGCCTCATTCCAACCTTCCTTTGCCAGGACAGAACCTGTCAATGCAGACTCATGATGGTCTGGGAGTAGAATTATGGTCTAATCTTTCCTTGTGTACAAATCTCTTTCTAGCTTTAAGATTTAGAAAGCGAGTGAGTTTCCTACTCTGGGACTTTAAGATCCAAGATATTGCACCTGTAAGGAATCTTAGACTTCCCTAGACTCCCAGATTCTAACCTCTGATTTGGAAGATGGAGACTGGACCCAGGGAAGGAAGGGAGCATTGCAAAAACTGGTGGCAGAATCAAGGCCTAGATTCATGTTGCCCCATACACACTGTAAAGTTCTGGGTGCCATATCGTGTGGCTTCCTTTTCATATTTTAAAATCCTTTAAAAATTTTTTTTAAATGTTTATTTATTCTCAAGAGAGAAATAAAGAGCATGAGCAGGGGAAGGGCAGAGAGAGAGGGAGACACAGAATCTGACGCAGACTCCCGGCTCTGAGGTGTCAGCACAGAGCCCAATGTGGGGCTCTAACTCACAAGCCGTGAGATCATGACCTGAGCCAAAGTCGGACGCTCAACAGACTGAGCCACCCAGGCGCCCCTCCTTTTCATATTTTATATGTGTGTATGTGTATTGTGTATTTACACACATGTATAACATATACATACATCATACATCTATATGTATGTGTATTTACACACACACACATATTTCTCCCAGCACATTTATTTCACAAACTATGGGGACTATACACCTACCTTGAACTTGGTGAAAACAAAATTACTGCACAAACTCTGTAAATGCTCAGCTGTAGGAACCTTAATTAGAAAAGTTATAATGATCGTGGTAAATAGGGCTGTGCTTAGAGTACAGCTGTGCCTGTTCTTTCCTGTTAAGGATTGTACCCAGGAGATTATGAAGTTGGAGATAATTAGATTTTGGAGGTTGAAGGTCAGAGAACAGGAGAGGAGAGCTATCAGCCCTCAGAAATCCTCAGTGTTTTAGAAAAAGAAGTCTGGTTGGAATTGAACATTAGTTGCAAACAACAACTAAATTGCCGTAAGGTTGTTTCCAGAAAACACCAGGATGATCTGCTCTAGTAGTGGGGGGCCGGGGGGGGGGGAAGGATTTCACTGGGAGTCAGAAGTCTTGGGTCTTATTTCTATAAGTGATTTGCTTAAGGCAGGTGCCTTAGAGGGGCCTCTGCACACCTACCTGTAAATTGAGGAAGTTGGCATGGATAATTATAAAGGTTGATGTCAGGAACTAACTACTTCTGTAGTAGTTTCAGGGTAAATTTTTTTTTACAATGTGTGTTTATTTTTTTAGTAGATATTTGTTGACTGTCTATCATGTGGGAGATATTATGCTAGGTCATGGGAACACTGTGGAGAATAGGACATAAAATTCGATTAGGAATCTTGTCAGAATGTTCTTAATTGTGATGCTTTTAAGTGTTCCCTTTGTTCTAGACATTAACAGACTGTCCTCTCATCCAAAGTCAGACACTGGGTAATATATGTATATTGTACTGAGGAATTTAGAAGACTGAGCAACATACAAATAGAGGAACAGTAGATCCAGGGCCAAAGTATTATAGGGAAAATATGATATAAGAGGAAAATTAACTGATCAAATGGAGGTGGGGTGTAAGCACAGATCAGAGGTCCCACAGGAGGCCAACAGATTCAGATGGTAAAATGAGATGGTATAGTCAGGCCAGTGTTCCTCAGAATGTGACCATAGATCAGCCACTTTAGAATTGTGGCCTGGTTGAAATGCGTATTGCAGGATTCTAGCTTCAGTTCTCTGGAATCAGGGCCTGGGGATAGAGTAGATGTCTGGTTGGTAACAAATAGCAAATACTCTAGATGTTTCTCACGCACATTAAAGTCTGAAAGCTGCTGGACTGAGTAAAGGTACATATTGCAAATAATTAGAACAAGAAATGATATTTGGCAGAATATAATGAGTAAAGCATTGATGAATCTTTCTCCTAAAATTCAGAAAACCAACTTCAAGATTAGTAACATAGCATCCATAAATTTTCCACTTTTAATTTGTAGGACAAGTATTGATTGTGATACTAGATAATATGCACACAATTTATGTTGTTCTGATTTATGCCCTGCTATGGGAAACTATTAGAAATGAATTCTCTGGCCTCCCCTTTTTCCATTCATTTTTAAAAATTGTGTGTCCTTGTATCTATGGAGACGCAAGAGAAGAGCTGAAAAGAAGAGAATACTTAGAGATAGATAAAGAAGATGATACATATTTTGCCTGAATATGAAATCATATTTAGGTATAATCCATAGATTTTTGTTTCAGGTGGCTCTGATGATTAATATCAAAATGATTTAGTTGTGCCAAGAGGAAAATACTGAAAATGAGAAGAAAAATTCTCCAAATTGAGTTGCCTAGAAACATACATATATATTGTGAAGGAGCAAACAACTATGAAGAAATTAATTTTTAAAACAATCTCCTTTAATGAGCTTGGAAAGGCTTGTTCTTTGCTTATTACTTTGGCAAGCCAGTTCCTTATTCTTTCACAAGATGGTGCTGTAAAATGTGACTTCCCTTTACTTCCTGAAATACAAGGTGCCTTTGGTAAATTTTGGAATAATTGCAATTTAGCTGCCAAACCCTCTGGTTGCTTGCCAGTTAACAGTAAAGTGTCAGTGACTTTCTGATCACTTGTTATTGGCCATGACAGAATGTACAGGAAATGAGAAAAATATGACATCTATTTTACTCTTAAGACAGGGAGCAAAATCCTTACTGTGGCTGTCTGTGTGTACTGAAGTGACAAATCACTAGTTCCAACTCCTGCAAACACAACAGTGTGGCGAAAACAGGAGGACACAAAATCCATCAGGACTAAAGCCAGTTTCTTTTTTCTTCCTTTCTTCCCTTTTCTATAATTTGGCATTCTATAATTATATATATATATATATATGTATATATATATATATGTATATGTATATATATGTATATGAAATCTATCAGAGCTGAAGGCTAATATCATGTTAGATTTATAAAAGTCTAGCTTGACGTGGTGCTTTGGGAACTTGTGTTTGGAGTTGCAACTAAAGAGTTGTGAATAGCATATCATTATATACGTTTTTGTTCATGAATATGCATGTATATTTCTGATTGTTTCATCACCTCCGATACATTTTAAGTAATCCTCTTGGAAAATGTGTTTGTTCTCTTTATTTGAATTGTCTGTGGGGAAAACATTTGCTATTGTTTGCAGTTTAAGATATGATCAAATACAGAGAAATCAGAATGGATGAGATTCATTGTCATTTTTGGTTCTATTTCTCTTTCTTTTTATCTAGTCTTGGGAAATTTCATTAGCATGGAGAATCTTTTCTTTTTGTGATGGTAGTAAGAAATGCAGAGCTAACCATTTTTATCCTGTTTTTATCCTGTTTTTGTGTTATCAGACATAGTCTCAGACATAGTCCTCAGACATCTATACCCATGTGATTTTGTGTTCAGTGGTTCAGAACTTGACTTGAGAAACTGAAGTATAAATAAAACTTAACCAATAGAAGAATGTTTAGAACCATAGAAGGGGACATAGAAATAATCTAGTTGATTGCCCTTTGAGTTACAATGAAAAAAATATGTGTTTGTCTTTTGCCCTGGTACAGAGCTCCTAAAACACTTGGAATTTCCTGAGTGATAAGAGTGTTTTGTTATGCATAAGGAACGCCTATTGACCATGTCTGAGTTTATGCTAAGAGGTGACCCTTGGGAGGCACCCAGTGAGCTTCAGGATGGAGTTGGTTGCCAGAAGAAAAGCCAGTCACTGGAATAGAGGTTTAGAACTTGCAGGCCCACCTCCAACCTCCCAGGAGGGGAGACGGGTTGGAGATGACTTTTAATCAATCAGGGCTATGTAATGAAACTTGGATAAAAACTCTGAAAAAACAAGGCTAAGGGAACTTTCAGGTGAACACATTGATGTGCTGGAAGGGAGGTGTGTTGGACAGGACATGGAAGCTCTGCGTACCCCCACTTTCCTCATACCCTCCCCTTTGCAGCTTTTCCACTTGGCTGCTTCTGAATTGTAGCCTGGAATTGTAAGTATAGTTGACCCTTCAACAATTGCAGGGGTTAGGGGGACCAACTCCTTGCGCAGTCAGAAATCTGCATATAACTTTTGATTCCCCCCAAACTAAACTGTGAATAGCCTACTGTTGACAGGACGTCTTGCCAATAACATAGTTGATTAACATATATTTTGTATGTTATATATATTATATACTGTATTCCTACAATAATGTAAGCTAAAGAAAAGAATATGTTAAGAAAATCATAAGGAAGAGAAAAAGCATTCATATTTATTGTACTAGACTGTAAAAAATCCACATTCAAATCCATGCAGTTTGAACCCATGTTTTTCAAGGATAAAACATATAGTGCTTTTCTGAGTTTTGTTGAGTCATTTAGGAAATTTTTGACCCTGATGATTGAATTGTGGGACACCCCACGAAATTATAGTTGTCTAGGGTGAAGTGCAGATAGGCTAAGGGACCCTATTTGTGACTAGCATCTAAAGTGGAGACAGTCTTATAGGACAGAGTCCTTCAGCTGTGGGGTCAGCGCTAATTCCAGGTAGTCAGTACTAGCATTGAATTGAATTGTGGGACATGTAGTTGCTATTGGAGAACTGTTTGCTTTGGAAAACTAAAGACCCTTTCTCTAGTCTCATCAATAATGATGGAATGTTTAAAACCAAGACATGGTGAGTGGTACATAAAATCATGTTGCAAAGTACATTAGAAGGTGGCAAAATCAAAAGGAGACTCAAGGCCTGATCTTGTCTGTACACCACACTGCCCTTGTACTGCACACTTATTTTTGTATCTACTTTGGTTCATTAGTGGAGCCCAGGCTTCTGTAGGAGGTTAAGAGTTAGGATGATTGGGAAATTCTTAAGGTGAAAGAATTACTTGTACTTTTAAAACCACCTAGCATAGCGGAGGATTGAGAGAATCAAATGATTATTCTGAATCCCCAAATTCTCCTAGGATTTCCATAGAGACTTCTAGTGAGTTCTAATATGGGGGAAAAAATGTTCCTTTATAAAAAAAAGCAAGTGTTTAAGAGAAGAGAGGAACTGACAATAATGCCTAACATTTCAAAGGAAATGTAATTTTACGAAGCTCTATCTTCTCCATTATGTACTTTGTTATTAAGAATGCTGTGAGATTCGGGGCACCTGGGTGGCCCAGTCGGTTGAACATCTGACTTTGGCTCAGGTCATGATCTCACGGTCCATGAGTTCAAGCCCCTCGTCGGGCTCTGTGCTGACAGCTCAGAGAGCCTGGAACCTGTTTCAGATTCTGTGTCTCCCTCTCTCTCCCCCCCCCCCCCTCATGATCTGTCTCTCTCTCTCTCTCTCTCTCTCTCTCTGTCAGAAATAAATAAACATTAAAAAGAATGCCATGAGATTAAATAGAGGCATACACTTTGACAGGTGAGGAAATTGAGGCTTGGGGGACATTTGGTGAAATAATCTACCCAAGGGAAAGAGCTTTGGGGAGTGGGTCATAGGATTGTAATTCATACCATCAACATTTACTAAGTCAGCTCTGCATTGTATGGTGGGGGCTAGGAAGATGAGTAAGATGTAGTCTCATTCTTCAAATGGTTTGTTGTCTACTGTAGGTAACAGATACATATAAAAGTAGAATGCCATACAGTGTGATAATTCTATAGTAGAGGTTCACTCAGAGCCCCGCAGGAGCATAGTGAAGGTAGGACTGCTTCAGTTCTGATCCAAGCACCCAGCAGCTTGAACCGGAACTGTTAGCCTAACTTTTGTCTTTTTTCCTTCTTTGTTCTGGCTCTGCCACTGTCCATTCTCCTTACAAAAATTGGAGTCATCCTTTAAAATGCAAATTAGATTGTGTCAGTCCTCCATTTAAAATCCTTAAAAGACTTGCTTAGAAGTCTGAACTTAGAATAAAATTTGACCCCCTTTCCAGGACCTACAAAATCCTGTAATATCTGACCTCTGCTTCTTAGTCCAGCTTTCCATATTAGCACCTTCTACTCTGTTCACTATGATCCAGCCACATTGGCTTTCTTTACGCTTGTCAAATGTAACAAACTTATTCCAACTAATTTCCATTTTAGAGCCTCTGTGCCAGAAATATTCTGGGCCATTTGCTTGGAATGCTCTGGGTTCATATTTTTGCCCACTTGTGTTCTCTCTTTCTCTCTCCTTTCTCTCTCTCTCTCTGTCTCTGAATTTATTTTTGTCATTCAGGTCACAACTCAAATATCTTTTTTCAGAGAACTCTTCCCCAATGACCTAAATTACAGTACCCTCCAAATATGAC
Organism: Panthera uncia; assembly: GCF_023721935.1. Taxonomy (NCBI): domain Eukaryota; kingdom Metazoa; phylum Chordata; class Mammalia; order Carnivora; family Felidae; genus Panthera; species Panthera uncia. Next base: position 74,879,472 of record NC_064810.1, on the reverse strand, counting down.
AGTCTTCTATCACATCACTTTATCTTCTTTAGACCACTTAACATTCTCTAAAATTATCTGGATTATTTATGTTTATTCATTTCTTTCCTCCACTCTCACCTGTCCACTTTACCAACTGGTCCTTGCTCCCTCTACTAAAATAAAAGCTCCACAAGATTTGAGGACGATGCATCTTATATTGACAGTTGTATCTCCAGTGTTTAAAATATTGCCTAACACATAGTAAGCACTTGGCATTTACTTTATAATTTTCCTAGGAGGGTTGGGTGAAAGTTTTAATTAGGAGGTGACACTTTGAAGAGTAAAGCTTCAGCTGAAGAGGCTTCCAAGAAGAGAAAAGTTCTACTTGTATATTGAATTTAGAATTACATATTCTTAGGAAATTATTCATCCAATCCCCAAATTTGGGACAGAAATCCCCTTTTCTAGTGAATATGCTACATAAGCATAAAGTAAAATTTCCACTTCAGCTTCTCATTATTTTACTTTTTTCTGCTTGAGATGTGAACTATATGGGCTATTCAAATAGGACATCTGCTAAATCCTTGAAGGAGTTGTTGCTGATTTCACAAATAAGTGTTCTGCGGAGGAGTGGGCTTGCTATGCTCTATTCTTCCACTGGGATGTGCTCTCCCATCCTCCTGATTCTCCTTCCTTTCATCTCTGTCTTTTTACCCCCTATCTGTGCTCAGGCTGTCCAGCGACATCTAGAGGCTATCAATGCTGGCAGCTTTCAAGGACTATGCCTTTACTGCTGTTATTGAAGGAGCCCGCACATTGCAATTGTACCTGCCAGGTCACCTAAGTTAAAGCTAAACAGAGGGTAGAGGCTATTGTTCAGGCAATTCAAATGAAATAAAGTGTTTTATTGCCAGGCAGTTTTGTTTTTTTCGCTGCTTTGTTCTGGCTATGGGGACAGTTTGAACTGAGTTTCTGAGAGAGCCCAAGGTACCATTGTGGAAGTACCAGCTGTTCTTCCATTTTCTCTCTTATACCATCTGTGACTTGGTTAAAAAAAAAAAACCCACATCCCTACGTATATGATGGGGTAGGAGTGAGGGTGATGTGAAAGTACTTAATGCACCAAGCTGGCCCATATTTCTGACCTTGCATTAATGAAGTCAGGCAGTTTTATTACTATAGAAAATTCTATAGCTTTTGCTCCTAAGTATATTGGTATGAAAACACTGGGGCATGTTTTCAAGGTTTTACAGAGGGTACTTTATGTTACTTTACTTCAAGCAATGCTTATTGGGTACTTGTTATTAAAACCCCATGCTATGAGGGATGTGGAAATGAGTAATTAAATCTAGGAGGGATATGCAGGACAAGTATGTGTGTGTGTGTGTGTGTGTGTGTGTGTGTGTGTGTGTGTGTGTGAGAGAGAGAGAGAGAGAGAGAGAGAGAGAGAGAGAGAGACATTATATAATAATGTTTTAACTAATCAGAAATTTAAAGGAGGTAAAGAGCTCAATAAGGTAGTGGCTGCAGAATAAGAAATCAGCAGCTTCAGGACTGCAGATTCGTTTGGGGTGGGTCCTGTGTGATCAACTGAAGTTAAGTAACATCACCCTGGGTTGGGAATACCATTTTAGCCTAAGGTAACGTCCTGAATGTGAGAAAATTTGGTGCGTGTTCAGAAAATTGTCTGTGGTATCAGTTCAGAGTTGTATGAAATGAGAATGGAAAGATAGTAATGAGATATTGTGGATTTCTTTAAAAGATAAGGAAATGACTGTCTAGGAGATAATGGGGAGTCCAAGAGCTTTTGAGTAGGCAGTTAACATATTTGGAGGGAATTCTAAATAGATTAATTTAGTAAACTCTGCACGCTGCCCTAGAAATGGAGAAGCCAGAACAAGACAGTGAAGCCACAGAGGGTGTTTTACTTAGGTAATACTGTGGCACTGGACTGGGCATGTGAAAGAGAGTGGATCAGGTGGGCCTGTCCTCACTGGGATGCCATATATCCAGGTCACCTATTTTCTGATACTTAGAGAGGGAGGGGAAGGATGGTAATAATCATCCACATAAAGAGAGAGATCATGAGAAGGGTAAAATGGTAGGTCCACAAAAGACAAATACCCCTAGGAACTTGCTGGTGTCCCATCTTGTTCTGAGACCTTTTCTACTGAGGTAGTGATTTAAAATAGGCTGTGACAAGTTTTTATATCATGACCTCATGTGCCAGATTGCATAGGTAGTTCACACTATAACCCAAATGGTAAAGACAGAAAATTCATTGGCTTGAGGTGGAATTCATTGTCTGTTCTACCCTTCAGGCAGGTCTTAGTACTAATGAAACTGGGTATAAAGAAAAGTGCATAAGCTTTAAAGTCACGGACCTGCATTTGAATACTGGATCTGCTACTCAGTTGTGGCGTGACCATGAGAAAATTAAAGAAAATATATGAGCCGGCTCTTAAGTGGAGTTTACTACATATGGTGTTTTTCTCCATTTATTTCACAATATGTTGACAATCCTCAGTTGTAGGTGCAATAGACTTATAGTAGAATGTTTTATTTTTGGTTTTGTTTTTAGTCAGGGTTTTATTGCACGTGGGTTTTTCCCCCCTGCATTTTGTTTCAAAAGGATATGTTTTTGAAATGCCAAGATGGCCTTGCCATAAGATTGTCTTCCCTAGAGCAGGCTTATAGCTGAGATAACCAGTTCCATCAAAAGTCAGCCATGTCAGAAAACATTGTCTTATCCATGTACTTATAGAAATCAAAGTTAATGAAAATCAGACTGATGGCTTGGTAGGACATTTACTAAAATGCTGAAATACTCCACCATCGCTCCTGTTGTTGGAATTTGAGGAGAACATGTGGGTTAGAGGGACTGGAATGTGGTGCAGAGTTATCACTGAATTATAGCCTGCTCCTATTATATATGGACACTAGAGTCATAATTTAAGGAAGAAAGTGGTATACAAAGACAGCTGGGTGTGATAGTTATTTGTTCATATGAATATCATTCAAGTACTTGGGATTGACTTAATAGACGAATAGTTTTGTGAGGGACCCAAGAGCTGTGTTAAGTACGTAAAGCTTTATCGTTTAAGTGACACAATTTAAGACTAAGAGTAAAAGTTACATCTAACAAATTATGGCTTGATTGAGTAGAGACACCTAACTATTGCAGCTTCCCAGGTTGGAATGTCCAGACTTGGAGTGTCCAAAAGATATTGACTCATATTTAGTCCAGGTGACTAAGAATAACCATTTACTGGTTTTGTTGTAAAAGAAAGTGTGTATTTAGTAAAAGAGGGACTAATAGCCTTCTAAGGAATTTTTTATGAATTGCTTGAGGAGATTGAGTTACAGTTAAGACTTTAATAATAGGAAAGGACCAGTTCTCGAATCATCTTAATCTGTTTGTGCTTAAATTTATTTTTAAACTTCAATTAAAAATTTGTTTAGGTGTTATGGGTTAACAATGTTCAGGAGATAGTCAATAAAATTATCTACCGTTAGGTTAATAAACACTAATACATCTATTTTCGGTTAATCAATTCACATTTACTTAACATTCTCCTGTCTCATTAGATATAAATTAAATGTATACTTGGGAAGCTGCACTGAAAACATTTTCAAAATTTATACAAAGCATGAATACAAAATATGTTAATGGCAGCTGGAGGCAGAGCAACTTCAATACTGTGATGTTTAACAAAAAGCATGTTGCTATATTGGTGAGCAAAAACCAGAGTGGAAGACAATTAGACATCTCTATTAAATGTACATTTTGTTATTCTGTGAAAAAAAAAATCAAAGGCATGTGTGGCATTGTCATGGCAACGATGGAATTTTTCCATCTATAATCACTACATGCAGATTTAGTAACATTGATTTAATTTCACCTATTTCTGGGGCTATAGCTCAGGGTGTTTCTGCTTGGTTAGTTCAAAGACTGTTAATGTGTAGGTTAAATTGAAGTAAATTGAAGATACAACATAGAGAACTGAATTGTGGCTGAATTCGGTGCAGTTAAAAATAATATGGTGGCTAATTTTCAGAAAAGGAAAGAACAATCAACACATTTATTCCATTTATTTCTAAACTTGGAATTTAAGTGAAAGGTTTTGTCTTGGACATGGCAGCTAACGACTGTGAAGTGTGGTCTGTTGGGAATTTATTAGGGTTCTTATCTCATACTAGGTACCTAGTCAATAGGACTTCTTGAACATACGTAAGGATTTTTTTTTTTAAAGCAAAGAAACAATTTAGAAAAACAGTTGCCCCTCACTTGATCTGTAAGACTTCCCTAGTAATTTCTTATATCATCACTACCATGATTCTCCTTTTCTCCCTCCTGGTTTTCCGGGATTCGCAGAGGAGTGGGAGGCAAAACTGATAGCAGTGGATGTTTCCTGCTTTCCTCATAGACATGCTCATAATTTATATAAATAGAAAGATTTTTTTCCTTAAATATTTTGAGAATTCTTGATTTGAAGAATTGAAGAATATAAAGGATTTAATTTATTATTGTCCTACCATGTTGAACACATTATTCAGTAGGTTTTAGAAACACATGCTGGGGTAACAGGTAAGAAGCAACGTAATTTTTAATATTGAAGGAATATAGTTTCATTTGGGGTTCTTGCTGTAAGAACATTGCAGTCATGAATTAGCTACAGAGTCATCAAGAATTTATAGAATTTCTGGGACTAAAGATAGGGTCCCCAATAAATTTGCCTTCGTGTTATAAATATTACAATAATTCTGCATTTTAGATCAACTAGAATCATCAGGTGATAATGACCATACCAGTTTCAATGATTATATGGAATGCCCTTGGTTTTATGGCATGAAAGGATTGTTATTCATCTATTTTCTAAATTAAAGTTAAGACCTGAATATCAAAAGGAAAACCAAACAAGGAATCAAGATAGAATATAGAATATATAGAATATAGTTCACAGATTAGGTTTCTCTTCTGAGGGTACAGTCCTATCTTTTAAAAAATTTTCCTATATATATAGAATTACTGTGGATGTAGGTATTGACTTATGTTGAGTAATTTAAAGAATAGTAGATAGGGAATGGCTGTAATTTGCAGCATTAAAAGTAATCTTTCTCCCTTTTGACCCTCCTTCATTCCACTTTAGAAGTCAGTTGAAAGTACAAAAGAAGATGAACCAATGAACCAATGTGGTATGTGTCTACAATGGAGGTTTATAATAGGCAACTTGGCAAAAAAAGAGAATATTTTGTCAATAAGTTAGCAGTTTGATTTTATCTAATGTGGAAAGTTTTTATAACAGGAAACTCAGACAAAACCATCTTTTAGTATCAACTTCTCTGAAGGGAAGAGTGAGAGCATAGAGACTAAAACACCCACATGGGGGATGTAATAGAAATCACCAAATCCTTTAGGTAGAAGGGTGCACACTTGAAGTTTTGTCCCTAATTTGTTCAAGTTGGGTCATACGACCTTGGATAAAATCTTTTTACAATGCCAATTCCTGGGCTTCATATGTATGAAATGATTTGGTTGGAAATGCAAATGTCAGATGATTTGTTTGGAAATGTCACCCAGTGTGGAAACACAGATGACTATATAGTAAATAGGTTTTGATGTGTCTTTACTTTCTTTCCTTTCATTTTAAGGGAATTCATTTGTATTGCATTTTACAAAGATATCAATCTTTGATTCATGAGAAACTTTTATAAATTCTGGCTTCACTATAGATTCATTGAGAAGCACTGCTCTAGGAGATGATAATGAACCAGCATTATTTTGAGTTCATGTAAATTGAAGCAAAAGACGTTTCTTCTTAGTAGAGTCTCTCAGGCTTCCCAGAACCTGAAATGTCATATGACATCTGCTATATTTGACTTCTGTAATTTGATCTTTTGTGTACTCACCAGTCCCTGATAGTGGACTCCAGGTCCCTCAAGGGCAGGATAATCTCTGAATGTCCTCCCTTTACTAGTATTAATCATTAAAGATAAATAACTTAAGGCATATATCTCTTCTTACTTATTTATTAGACACCCTGCCCTTCTCTGGAAAAGAGTAGGAATAATGAAGAGTGGGAAGATGTAGTGCTGGACTACTAGGCAAAGACAATGAGTCATTTCAACTCCCTCATTTTGGGGAGGCAGCACACTTCCACATCCACTTAGCAGGTGCTCAGTTGCCCTTCTTTGTACTCTGACTTTGATAAGTCTTGCATGGTGTCTAAATTTAAACCTCTGATGTGTTGGTTATTTAACTTATAAGTTAGGGGAAGGTGTCACTCCCATGACAGAAATGTTTTGAGGATCAGCATTTACAGTGCAAGATTCTAAAATATTTTGCATGGAAATACTGTTATTTTGAATGTTTTACTGCTTATTGTCTATTCAGCAGGTCAGTACTTTTCTCCCCATTATATGGGGTAGAGGAGATGAGAACAGGAGAGTACTGGAATAGACAATATTGCAGATAGAGAAGCTGAGAAGACCCAGAGAAAGCAAGCATCTTGTCAGAGGTCACCCACAGAATCAGTAATAGAACTGACACTAACCATGAGGTGGCCCCATCCCAGTTTTAATGTTCTTTGCGACCCTATTCGCTTGAAGTAGTTTCAAGCCTCTACTTAGCATGTTGTGTCTAGTGCTCACATTGCCCTTTTCATAGAAATAGGTAGGATTAAAGAAATCATTTGATCTGTTATCAGAATAAGAGCAGTTTGTTTTTGATACAGAGGCTAAAGTTCATCATATAGATGAAAGGCAGTATCATGCCAAGCTGTGGATAAGCAGCATTAGTATTGAAGATGCATCTTTAAAAGATAATCATTATCTGTTATAAAGTGCTTACTTTTTATGCCAGCATTATTTTAATTGCTTTACTTGCTTTAACTTATCCTCATAACAGTCTTATGTTAGTTACTATTATTGTCATCATCCCTACTTTGCAAATGAGGAAACTTGCTACAGAGGATAAGTCAGTTGTATAAGATTACAGAGCTGGTAACAGCTTAAGCTAAGGTTTGAACCAGGTGGTCTGTCTGCAATACCTCTGCTCCTTCCCACTATGCCCTGTTGTCTCTCAATAGAAATGTTTTATTTTATTTTATTTTATTTTATTTTATTTTATTTTACTTTAATTTTATTTTATTATTTTATTGGCTAGAGAACACTTAAAATATGAAAAAGTACAAAGAAGAAAATAAAGTTCATCCTGATTCTACCCCCAGAGATAATTACTGTTAACAGTACTCAATAACAAGTCAAATGACACGAAAATATCTTGTAATGCATTTCAGCAGCCCTGTAATTCAATAGTTAAAGTTCCTTTTGACTTCCTGTCATTGGATGTTAGTATATCCAGGAGTAGGGTTGCCTCAGAATAGTTTGGGCCCCGTAAAATAAAGAGCTGTAGCTTGAAGGATTATGTCCTCTTAGCAACACACCATTGTGCTTCTGGCCCCTTTGGCATGTTGACAAGATAGATGGAAATGGGCCTTCTTAAATGAAGTGCTCACCACTAGACAGATGGAAGCTTCCTATGCATCTGGCCCACCTCCAGCCATTACTTGGGATAGAGGCAGGTGGAGGTTGGTGCATCAGAGCTGGTGACACTCCCTAAATTAATGTGTCTGATGTTTACAAACATAAAGTTTTTTGGGATTTGTAATCAAATGGTTTTCTATACATAAGCAGTAATTTCATTGTTACCAATAACATGGCAATAGTGAGTAAATCCAAGAGGAAGTATTTAAACATACAACCTTCTCTAACAACACAACACAAGCACCTTCAAAGACCTTGGGCTCACTCTTCCAACTTAGCTCAATAAGGTATCTGTTAATAGGAGTCAAAGAACCTCAGTATAGCATCAATTCTTAACTATGCAGGAATGGACATTTTCTAGGATCTGACTTGAGTGAGTGCTAAGCATGGGCTTCATTACTTATACGCAGTGGCATTGTGTCACTAAAGAGAAAGTTTGAGGGCACACAAATAAAGATTATTTATTGCGCTCCTTAATATTCTTTTCTGCCTTAGAATGTAATGTAATGAAAATATGCATAATCTCATGAGAAAGTAAAAAGGGTAAAGAAAGTGCTGGTCTCAACTGCCAAAATCTTTTGGTGTCCTAGAAAATACCTGTGGCCTACATATTACAAATCAATTTTCTTTGCCATAATTGTGATATTTGTAATTCACACATTGCCTTTTACTGTTATGCAAACTGTTTTCAAGGAGATGTTATTTAATTCTAAGTAATAAATTGCTTGTGTGTGTGTGTGTGTGTGTGTGTGTGTGTGTGTGTGTGGAGAGTGTGTGTATGTGTAGAATCCTACCAAATTCTTTTCATTTTAGCTTTCAGTGAATTTCTAAATGATCTTAGAGATAGAATCTCTTGTTTTTTTTCATTATATGCAAGCAAACTTATGACATTTATTCTATAATTAAATCATGATTCTTATGGCCAGGTGGTGATGCAATCACTGTGAGTTACATAATAAAAAAGGAAAATGAAGGAAAATAACCACAAATTAATAAAATATTTCTAAATGACAATTCTGGCAAGTTAAAAATGCTACAAAAATCAATTTATTTAAAGGTCTTTGGAGGAGGCCAGAGCTTATGCTGGAAGCTGAGAAGAAACAGACTTCCATAAGATATGGATTCACCCTCATGGAACTCATGCCCTACTTGGGAATGAAAAAGCACATAAGAAAGAGGAATAAACTCATAAACTATGATTCACATAAAATTATAGGTATATTTTATTGATATGTGATTTTAATTTTTATTACTGTCTTAAGTTATGGAAGGATCTCAAAGAATTTCATAATATACAACTAGTCTTTCCATTTTGGGGCCTGGGGAAATTCAGGCACTAACAAATTGAGTAACTTGGCCCTATCATTGATGAAAAAAGAAGTTCCTGAGATTTAGGCCTCAGGTTTTCATTCACTTTTCACATCATCTTCCAGTCTAAATAACACACTGTATTTGTCACAAGATCACAAGGTTGCAGTCCATCCTTCTTGATACCTTTGGGGTCACTTGACATTTCTTGGTAGAGGGAAGCATTAATGGGCAATAAAATCATTTCCATACTTGAAAATGAAGGAACATATGATGTAGAGATGCTTTAGAGAATTTTTCTTTCCTCTGGGAAGATGTAAGAAGAGACTAGGCAGTCACTTAATATAGACACAAAAGTCCTTGGAAGATAGGGAAATGGAACTGGCTGGAAGACATTCAAAGTACCTTTCAGTGCTACCTGTCTATGTTTCTTGAAGTCTCCTCTATTACTATAGTTCTGTGAGCCTATGAGCTGATAGCATACTAGAATGTGGATAGAATCAGAATTTTTTTCCTTGCCAAATCTTTATGAAAGGGAATCCTTTGAAAAACTATACGATTTGTTGACAACATTCTTTGCCAATGGTTATGACATATTATACTCTCTTGCAGCAAAGACTGAATCTCAATTCCAAAGATGACACAACTAGAATAGAACTTCAGCTGACTGTGTGATATTCCTGCCCCAAGAGTAATGGTCACCAGTAAGGCTCTGTGTTGGGTGAAGAAGAGGGATATAAAAAGGAGAGTCTTTAGCTATCTTTTTAAAGGCTTTTTGTCCACTTGCTTTCATACAGATGCCCTGTTCTTGAGCCAAACTGTTACATAACTTCTTGACTATGTTTTATGCCAGCTTCATTCTTCTTCCCCATAATATTTATTCATATCAGATTCTTATCTTTTTATCAATATCTTATCTATTTTAAAGACTTTTCCCAAACTTCAGCTCCTCTTAAAGTCTATTCTGATTGTGATCCAATCTCCCTTCAAATGAGTCTCCAAAGCACTCAGTGCTTTCTGTATGTATACCTTGCATTTCTCTGGCTTGTATTAAAGTCATTAATGTTCAGCTTTCTTCATTCTTCTAGACCCTGAACCTTATATGCAGAAACTCTTCTACTTCTATATATATCTTCCCAATTGCCTAGCAGAATACCTAATTCCTGGCAGGGTGCTCAAAATAATATTTTTTGCTTAAACTAAATTCTTTTTTTTTTTTAATTTTTTTTTCAACGTTTTTTATTTATTTTTGGGACAGAGAGAGACAGAGCATGAACGGGGGAGGGGCAGAGAGAGAGGGAGACACAGAATCGGAAACAGGCTCCAGGCTCCGAGCCATCAGCCCAGAGCCTGACGCGGGGCTCGAACTCACGGACCGCGAGATCGTGACCTGGCTGAAGTCGGACGCTTAACCGACTGCGCCACCCAGGCGCCCCAAACTGAACTAAATTCTAATGAAGTCAAATCCATGATCAACTTAAAGGATAGTTCACTTAATAGGTTGATAAGTATAGGTAAGTATATTCTATTTACCACAGAAGATAATGTTACATAGTTAGTAAGGGGTCAGGCTTTGGAATTAGACAAAATAAAATAAGAATCATGCTTATTTACTTGAATAAATTATTCAGTCTCTCTTTTCCTTAATTTTCTCATTTGTAAAATTGGGATAACGTTCGTACCTCTCTGTAAGGTGGTTGTCAGAGAATCCTGATAAAATTTAAGATACAATTTTAAATAAGATAATTCACATAACAGATTTTATTTTCACTGTGTTGGGGGCTAGGAATAAATTGGTGTATAAATAGCAACGACTGTCCTCAAGCATCTTGCAGTTTGGTTGAGAGGAAAGAGAAGACCACAGATAATTGGATTCCGTTGTGAAGTGGTTTGCTGACAGTGAGCATTTTCTTCTTCGTTGCCAGTTTCGTGTATGCTTTGTCAGTATAAGCTGATCATTAGGCTCAGGAAAATATCTGGTTTTCTGCCCAACAGTTTAATGGCAGTCTAAACTTTCAAACTGAGGAGCTCTGTAAAGATTCTGAATTTATGTTAGCACTAAATGAGTTATTATAACATATAATCCCATGGTCAGATAAAGCCATTTCCCATAGCATTTTAACGTACTTTATGAACATGAGGAGTCATAAAAGTGTTTCGTTTAGCAGTTCAAGAGTCAAAATTCTGTTAAAAATTTTCCTTAAATAAAACAGTCTGAAGAAAAGTGATAGTTATAGAATCATAACAAGTTTAAAGCTTGGAGATAGTGTTATCCATGTCTCACTTTACAGATGATGACACTATAACCCTTAGAAGATAAGTGACTTGCCCAAAGTCATACAGCTTTTAGGTGGGAGAGCTGAGATTCTGAGGATACCTTATATGGACTTTTATTTTTATATTTTTCTTTTCAAATTTTTATTTAAATTCTAGCTAGTTAACATACAGTGCAGTACTGGTTTCAGGAGTAAAATTTGGTGATTCATCACTTACATACAAAACCAGTGCTTATCACAACACGCACCCTCCTAATACCCATCACCCATCTAGACCATCCCCCACCCACTTCCCTCCATCAACCCTGAATTTTTTCTGAAAGTCTCTTATGGTTTGTTTGCCTTTCTCTTTCTCTTTGTTTCCCCTCCCATATGTTCATATGTTTTGCTTTATAATTCCATATATGAGTGAAATCATATAGTATTTGCCTTTTTCTGACTGACTTATTTCACTTAGCATAATATACTCTAGCACCATCCATGTCATTGCAAATGGCAAGATGTCATTCTTTTTGATGTTTAATATTCCACTATACATACATACATACGTACGTACATACAAACATACATACATACCACATCTTATTTATCCATTCATCAGTCAGTGGATATTTGGGCTCTTTCCATAGTTTGGCTATTGTTGATAATGTTGCTATAAACATTGGGGTGCATGTACTCCTTCAAATCTGTATTTTTGTATCCTTTGAGTAAATACAGAGTAGTGCAGTTGCTGGATTGTTGGGTAGTTCTATTTTTAACTTTGTGAGGAACCTCCATACTGTTTCCTAGAGTGGCTGCACCAATTTGTATTCCTGCCAACGGTGTAAGAAGGTTCCTCTTGCTGGCATCCTTGCCAACACCTGTTGTTTCCTGTGTTGTTATTTTAACCATTCTGACAGGTGTGAGGTGATCTCTCATTGTGGTTTTGATTTATATTTCCCTGATGATGAGTGATGTTGAGCATCTTTTCATATTTCTGTTAGCCATCTGGATGTCTTTTTTGGAAAATGTCTATTCTTGTCTTTGCCCATTCTGGATTATTTGTTTTTGGGGTTTTGAGTTTGATAAGTTCTTTTTAGATTTTGGATACTAACTGTTTATAAGATATGTCATTTGCAAATATCTTCTCTCATTCCATAGGCTGCCTTTTAGTTTTGTTGACTGTTTCCTTCACTGTGCAGAAGCTTTTTATATTGATGAAGTCCCAGTAGTTCATTTTTGCTTGTGTTTCCCTTGCCTCTGGAGACATATCTAGTAAGAAGTTGCTCTGGCCGATGTCAAAGAGCTTGCTGCCTGTGTTCTTCTCTAGGATTTTGTTGGTTTCTTGTCTTACATTTAGGTCTTTCATCTATTTTGAATTTATTTTTGTATATGGTGTAAGAAAGTGGTCCAATTTCATTCTTCTGCATGTTGCTGCCCAGTTTTCCCGACACCATTTGTTGAAGAGACTTTTTTCCTTTGGATTACCTTATATAGACTTTTAAAATGTCTTAAGGTAAAAAAAATCTACACCTTTAGTTTGTTAAACTTAAGAAAGTTGCATTGTCTAACTTCTTATACAAACATAAATTGCTTAGGCACTTGTGGTAGATAGCACCTGCCTTATGATTTATCACATACTATAAAGGGGAATTTACTTTTTTTTTATTATTAGCTTTAAATGGTAAAAAAGTTAGTTTTTACTTATTCAACTCCTTTCCACTTCCACATACTTAGAAGCAATAAAAATAAAATATTGTGCTACTGTTCAAAATGACCCTGTGAGCCAAGCAAGGAAGGCAAATTTTCAGGTTTCAGAGATGAAGATTGAATACATAGCTCTAAAGTGAGTGGGAGTAGTAACTTCCATTTCACATAGTATACAGGATTATAACCATGTAGCTAGTAGCATTTTAAAGTCCACACAGAGGATCAGAGTCATGCCAATTAGAAAGTTTCAAACTGGGCTCCTTTCATATACCAGGAATCTACAGGAGATGCTGCTCCTGCTGCTGCTTCTTCTCCTCATCCCCCCTCCTCCTCCCCCCAACCCCCTTCTCACCACCCTCTACCTCCTCCTCCTCCTCTTCCTCCTCCTCCTTCCCCTTCTTCCCTTTCTCCTATTACTCCTCCTCCTCCTCCTCCTTCTCCCCTCCTCTTCCTCCTCCACTTCCTCCTCCTCCTCCTTTCTTCTTCTTCTTCTTCTTCTTCTTCTTCTTCTTCTTCTTC
>NC_064810.1:74826563-74866164 GCF_023721935.1 Panthera uncia | reverse complement strand
TCTCTCTCTCTCTCTCTCTCTCTCTCTCTCTCTCTCTTTACCTCCTCTCCCTCTCCCCCTCCCCTCCCTTATCTATGCTTGATTTCATTCATTCATTCATTCATTCATTCATCTTATTTTATTTTATTTTTATGTTTTTATTTATTTTTGAGACAGAGAGAGATAGAGCATGAGCAGGGGAGGGGCAGAGAGAGAGAGAAACACAGAATCCAAAACAGGCTCCAGGCTCTGAGCTGTCAGCACAGAGCCCGACGTGGGGCCCGATCTCATGGTCTGTGAGATCATGACCTGAGCTGAAGTCAGATGCCCAGGTGACTGAGCCACCCAGGCACCCCAATTCATCTTATTTTAAATAAGATATGATCCTAGCAGCCCCAGCATGATTTCCTTTCAATTAAGCAAGCCCTAAAGGAAATAAAAACTTCTTTACTCCAAGTTCTACCAAAATTAAAGTAAGAACCTGAATTGGCACAGTTAGGGGTGGTTGGCCACAAGAAGAGATTTTGAGGAAAACAGCTGTTCTTGTAAACTGTTGGTAAGAATGTACATTGATGCAAACTCATTGGAAGGAGGTTTTATATATATTCATAATTACAAAAATACATATCAAAATTAAAAATTCAAATATAGCCTAGCTATTTAATTTCTAGGAATATATCCCCTAGATATTTTTTATGTACTCAAAGAATGTTCACTGCAATATTATTTACAATAGAAAATATGTGGAAACATAACTGTCTACCAATATGGAACATATTAAATAAATGTACAGTTAAAAAGAAATGTTTCCTAATCTGCAAAATATGTTAAATAAAATAAGCAAGAGTTGAGAACACTGTTTAGAGTAGACCCTCATTGTTCTAAGATTCTTTGAATATGCTGGCATGTTACCAATTTTTTGGTAAGATACATAAGAAATAGAAAACAGTTGTGTGGTTGACGTGACTGGTATTCACTTACATTCGGTTCTCTCTTCCCTCTTGGCCATATGGAAGATTATCTTTTCCAAACTTCTTGCAGTTACCTAAAGACATGAAACTAGTTCAGGCAAATAAAATGTGCCTGGCAGTGAGTTTGCAGCAGGCAGAAATGAAAAGCAAACTCCCCAGTCTCTCTCTGTATTCATGGAGGTCTTATGCTGCAGGGGTGTAGCCACAACCTTTGGATGGCGGTCTGGATGGCTGTGTCACATGTAAGACAGCTGACCATGGGTCATGAGGACTGGCAAAGAGTTTTCAGGAAGAAATAAAATTTTACTGTGTTAAACCATTGTGGATTTGGGGTTTTGTTTATGACAAAACAAACCTAGTCTATTGTAATTACTATAAGCAGTTAATTTGAGAAGCCAAATGTATTTAAAATTGGCTTACTCTTTAGTATATAGACTCCAAATTGTATCATAGCTCAAATGCAACAGAGGTCAATTTTTTGCACATGTATTCATCTATGGAGATTCTGTAATAATTGTAATGATGGCATCTCTTCATACAGTCACTCAAGGTGATCCACTTTGTAGCATCTTCTCCCTGTGGCTTTTAAAGCTTTCCTTGATATTGAAATTCAGTTGGAAGAAGGGCAAAGATCGTGAAGAATTGCAGGTGGGACGTTTTTCTGGGAAGGCCTGGAGGGAACACCTTACCCTTTTCCTTATTGGCCAGGAAACTCATGGGACTATACCTGTCAGTGAGGCTGAAAATATAGTAAGTTGGTTGTGTGTTCAGGGAAAAGGGGAAATGAATTTTGCTGAACGTATGATTTCTGCCATGGATGGAGGGGCTTTTTATTGTATAATCAGTGATTATTGTTGTGAATTTAGAACAATGCCATACATTATTTTTGCATAATAATAATCACAAATGTGACATAAAAAAGTGCTCATGATGTATTTTTTGCATTAATTTTGTGAGCTTTTTGGTTATAATTTCAGTAAATACATGCCTATTGTAGAAAACTTAGGAAGTAAGTTGAAGATAAATAACCAGAAAAAGCCATGATCCCACCATAACAATCTTATTAGGATAAGTGAAATCACCATCCCTGTTTTATAACTGAAGATGCTGACCCCCAGGGACTTTAAGGAACTTGTCAAATCTAGGAATTGGTAGAGCTTAAAAGAAAAAAGAGCCAGGGAATCTTTCACAGAGGATGATACAAGGATAGAAAATGAATTATTAATAAAGAAACTCAATTTACAATTTATTTTAGAATTTTGGATTTCAATTACACTGAGAGAGTGAATAAAACAGGAGAAGCATATCAAAGCAAGAGAAGTAATTAAATCAGCTTTAAATGTTTTGTGTCCGAGGTACAAATTGGATACCCATAGACAGTATGAGCCTGGGTCTTGAAGAGAAGACTGGTCAAGATACTGGGATTTATGTCTCACAATGGCAGTAGTTCAAGGCTCTGGTATTAAAGGTTGAGAAGAGGCAGAATCCTGAGCCATGATACAATTTAAGAGTCAGATGTTTTAAGGATTATTGAAAGCTGATACTGGTTCTTGTCTCTTTTTCTAATGCTCTGGTGTGTTTCACTGAAGAGCTCCCCCTGGATCAGTCAGAGTTGGATGCAGCATGAGAGGCTGGCCAAAATTCTAAACAGTGAACGTGGCAACTAGTTAGCTCCCTGACATTAAATACATACAGGTGTTCAATTCTTCTGAGCCCCAAGCTGTTATATATATGTATATGTATGTATGTGTGTGTGTGTGTGTGTGTGTATAATTTTTTTAATTGAAGCATAATTAACACACAATGTTACATTAGTTTCAGGTGTACAATGTAATGATTCAACAATTCCATACATTACTCAGTATTCATTATGATAAGTATAGTCTTAATGCTCTTTATTTATTCCATTAATCCCCCTACCCACCTTCCCTCTGGCAACCACTTGTTTGTTCTCTGTTAAGGGTTTTTGTTTGTTTGTTTGTCTCATTTTTTCTTTGTTCATTTGTTTTCGTTCTTAAATTCCACATATGAGTGAAATAACATGGTATTTGTCTTTCTGATTTCACTTAGCATTATAACCTCTAGATTTATTCATGTTGTTGCAAATGGCAAGATCTCATTCTTATTTCTGATTAATATTCCTGTGTGTGTGTGTGTGTATATATATATATATATATATTTACATATTTTCACACATATATGAATATAATGGAATATATATATATATATATATCACACACACACACTGCATCTTATTTATTCTTTCATCTATGGATGAAAACTTGGGTTGCTTCCATATCTTGGCTACTGTAAATAATGCTGCAATAAACATAGGGGTTCATATATCTTTTTGAATTAATGTTTTAATTTCCTTTGGATAAATACCCAGTAGTGGAATTACTGGATCATATTGTAATTCTAATTTATTTTTTTGAGGAACTTCCATACTGTTTTCCTTAGTGGCTGTACCAATTTGCATTCCCACCAACAGTGCACAGAGTTCCTTTTTCTCTACATCCTCGCTGACATTTGTTGTTCTTTACCTTTTTGTTTTTAGCTATTCTGACAGGTATAAGATGATATCTTATTGTGGTTTTGATTTGCATTTCTGCGACAATTAGTGACATTGAGCATCTTTTCATGTCTGTTGGCCATTTTATGTCTTCTTTGTAGAAATGTGTATTCAGGACCTCTCCCCACCTTTTTAATTGGATTATTTGTTTTTGTGTGTTTGTTGAGTTGTAGAAGTTCTTTATGTATTTTAGATATTAACCCCTTATCAGATATATAATTTACAAATATCTCCTCCCATTCAGTAGGTTGCCTTGTCATTTTATTGATGGTTTTCTTTGCTGTGCAAAAGCTTTTTATTTTGGTGTAGTCCCAGTAGTTTAATTTTGTGTTTGTTTCCCTTGCCATGGCTGTTATTCTTAACCATTGTGAACATTGATTCCTTTAAGTATCAAAAGACAGGGAACTTAGAGAACTTACTTTTCTCCTGGGTCTGTTACTAATTAGTTAGGTGAACTAGGATAAGTTACTTTTTCATGCAGAGTTCTGATTTCCTCATGTCAAAAATGAGGATAATAAACTAAATAATCTTTATCTTCCAGATTAAAACCTAGAATCTATGACACAAGTCATCATTCTTCCAAATTCCCCAAACTTGATACTTTCTTCTGCTTTGACAGACATGATTTACTTCATCTTTATGCTATGGTTATTTACATAAATGTCTTATCACTCCTACTAGACCATAACCACTACAAAGAAGAAAACAACACTCTGTGTTTTCCTCATTATCAGATACAGAACCTAGCACATAGTAGGAATCAATAAATATTTAAACAATGAACCAAGACATACAGCTTTGAGCTGAAAACTTCGCATGGTGTGCTGATTTCTCTGATTATAATGTACTAAACTTTGAATTCATGATCATGAAAAGGGTATTCTAGAACCATTGTACTTAAAGTATTATTTTTCCTGGACAACTGTTAATAAGGTTTGAGCAGCCCCACAATGTTTCTCATGTCTAGAATACTAATGTATTTTAAAAAATCTCTGAAGCATATACCTTAAGGATTTATGACCTGGAGAAATCTTCTGATAGCATATTGTGTTTGGAGTGGCAATATTCATTTATATTTACACCTTGGAACCATAGCCCTACGCTGCTTTGACAGCTTGTCAGGAGCAAATCTTGTCAAGGGGGGTTTTCCTTTGGAAAGCTTAACACAGTTTGTGTTGCTAGTGAGGAGGAATGAAAAACATAGCAAGTTTGCTTCATCCAGTTAACAAATATGTGAGGTTGTCTTGTCATGCAGCTGGGCAGTTGGCAATGGAGGAAGTTAATAATGTGGTCTTTTAGAGCTTCTCATTTGTGGTGAGGAACTCTGACACTCCGAGCATTTATTGTTAAATCTCTCAAAAGTATTTTGCAATTTCTTTGCTTTTATAACTGTAGCAATGAAAAAAGATCTCTCTCTTTGTGTAAGCAGGAATGGTTCAGTATTTGTATCAACACATTAGAAATTACTGGATAATTCATCAGCATGGATCTTAACTAGATAGACTGTTTAGATTTATATCTTCCCTTTTGGCATTTGAATCTGTTGTATGGTGTTATGCAAAATGTACTAAATTATTGGTTGTAACAATGTTGAAATAAGTATAACATCCAATACTCGCAGGATGTGAATGGAAGTTACTTGGCTCTTGAGGGCCTCAGTTTTCTCAGATAAAAATAATTTATATTTATAAATATATATTTATATAAATATATATTTATATTTTATATGTTTGTAAATATATTATAAATATTATATAAATATATATTTATTTATATATATTTATATATAATCTATATATTTATATATAATCTATATATTTATATAATATATATATTTATATATTTATATACATAAATATAGATTTATATCTTTATATGTAAATATATTTATATACATAAATATAGATATCTTTATATATCATATTTATATATCTTAAAAATACATATTTATGTATATAAATATATATAAATTTATTTATATATATTTATATCTTTTACATTACTATAGAATGGTTTTGAGGATCACTGTATATCCATTTGCAAAATTACAAAATCCAAAGCATCATACCAATATAGGTGTATATATGGTTTTGCCATGACGCACTGTCAAATACTGCTCTCAATTATTTACAGTCCCTCATAAAATGGAATCTTACATCTTTACTGTTATGCAGTTAATGAGCCATTTTCATGCAGACATGTCCTCAGAATTTTGCCACACCCTATGATCATGCATTATTTTTCCCCACTTGACTGATGAGAAAAGTGAGATGCAAAAGTCTTCAGTGATTTTTCTCAATAATAGCAATCAAATCTGGACTCCACAGGGTCTGCTGCTGCAGCTGCTGCTGCTGCTGCTGCTGCTGCTGCTGCTGAAGGCAGTGGGGACATGGAGCTCAGGTTCTGCAACCCAGGGAAGGCAGCAGAGCGGGAGGTGAAGACCCATGAGCTTAAGTGGATGCACAGGCAGGCTGGACTGGGCTGGACCTAGCGGAGGGTGCGAGGGGCCAAACTCGCTGACCTCTGGCCAGCCAGCTGCTTTTATCTGCTAGGCGCAGGCAGATCGGCTTACCCAGGCCAGCACCAGGAGCCCATGCCGCCGTGCCAGGCTGTGCACATAAACACCCTCTGGAGGGCTTCATGACATGCTTCCCATCAACACCAACAAGCCAAGGATTCCATTCCTGCCTGCACTAGTGCACAGCACAGAGGGTCATGTAAACTCAGTCTGCCACCCCAGCTCATGTCTCTGCTGGCCTCACAGAGATCCCCTTAGGACATTCTGGGCAGAATCTTAAAACAAATTAATCCTCATATCCTTTCCCAGCTGTCCTTTTCCTGTCCCAGTGCTTGCCCCATCTCTGCAGTGTTCAATGATGCACCAGCACACCAAACAAACCCACAGTGGCCCTCCCCCAGATTGGCTGGGATCCTACCACACCCTTGAACCTCTGCTCTGAACCAACAAGCAGGCCTAGGTCCTCAGGGCAGACACTGAGGTCCTACAGTCCCCGCAGGAGGAACTGGCTGCCCATTTCCAGAGGTGCAAGAGACTTTCTTTTGGCTCCCTGCTGCACTTTCAGAACTTTCGGTGTTCTGATGGTTAAGCAACTGAGCCATGCCATCCAGGTGCCCCAGGGGGCTCTGATTTCTAAAGAAGAAAAAAAGACATGATTTGTTTTCATTATCTTGGAATTCAAATTTTTGTAATCATAACAAACACCATTTAACATTTCTGCAGGGAATGTAATACGTTTCTTTTTTAAGTCAAATAGTGAAAGACAAGAAAACAGCATAAATGGCAGCCAACAGGCTACTTTCCTGAATATATGAATCCATAAGAAAAAGATAATGCAGCAGGAAAGTGGGCAGTGGATATGGATAATATGAGCTACTGTTTGAAGAATACTTCTTGTACAGGTGCCCGCCACTGTCCTAAGCACCTTGCATCTATTAATCAATGAAGTTCTCACAATAGCTCTTCAGCACAGTGTGTGCTATCATTCCCATTTTAACAGAGAAGATGGAAGCACAACAAATTTAAGTAAATAACCCAAGGTCACATAGCTAGGATGAAGAAAGCTAAGGTTTGGACTTGAAAAATTTGACCAGTAGATTACTTACAAAAAAAAAAAAAAAGGAAGAAAAAAGACAGAAAAAAAGAAAATCATATGGCAAATATGAAAAAAAAAAGTGTTCAGCCTCAGTCAAAGAAATACAGTAAGAGTAACAATGAAAGTCCATTTTCACCTGTCAGATTGTCAGACTAAAAAGCTTGATAACAGTGATGATGAGTATGTGAGTTTTGTCCTTTGCTCTTGGGATCATCCATTGGCACATCCTCTTTGGAGAGCAAGTTGGCATAACTGTTAAAATAAGACATTTGCCCTTACCTCAATAAATGAAACAAATAAAACGAATACATTTGCCCTTGACCAAATACTTGCACTGCCAGTAACTTATCCTATGAACATTCTCACCGAAAGTACAAGCACAGATGTGGTCTTTGCTGCTATTCTTTTGTATCTGCAAAAAACAGGCGACATTTTTTGTCCCATTAGTGGGAAGAGGTTAAATTGATTAAGTTACATAACATTCAGGGGGTGGTGAATTTATTGAAAAGAGTAAAATCCTTTCTTCACTGAAAAAAAAATACTAACCAAATCTCAAGATTTTGTGGTACTTTAACCCAAGTCTACTACTTCCTGCTTCTACCATCTTATTTTAAATAGGGCCATTGAGGGACAGCATCTGTTGAAATAATATTTGGCAGATTACCAAATGAAATGAAGCAGCAAGCCATACCATGGTGTGGGTAAAGGGCACGTCAGGGTGAGGAGACAAGTGCAAAGGCCCTGAGTCAGGGAAGAATTGTCTTCAAGGAATACCAATAAGTGTCATGTCTCTGAAGTCAGATGAAAGAGAGAGAAAAAACATGGAAGGAGAGAAAGTTAAAGACATGGGCAGCTGCCTGATTGCGTAGTCCCTCAGATTATGGGAGGTGCTTGAATTATATTCTAAAAGCAGTGAAAATGGCATTGGAATCTGAATAGGGATGATCTGATATGATCTGATTTGTTTTCAGTGGATCATTCTAGCTCCTTTGTGGAACATGCAATTTAGTACAAAAAAGTGAAAGTAGGTATAATAGCGCAGGGGTCAGGATAGATATAGTAGAGGCGTGAATGAGGGTGATAGCAGTTGAGATAATGGAGAATAATCAGATTTGGATGGATTTTTAGGGTAGTTCCAACAATTGTATATTGATTTGTTGAATGTAAGGATTCAGAGAAAGGAGTAATAGAAAATGTCTCAGGTTTTTGGCATAAGCCACAGTGCTAATGGTGAGGGAAACAGGGAGAAGTAAGGTTGGAGTTAGAAAATCAGGAATTTAAGTTTGTATATACTAAATTTGAGATGCTTAGATATCCAAATGAAGAGGTTGAGTGGATATAAGTATTTTCATCTCAGGTAATAAAACAACAACGAAGAGGGGCGCCTGGGTGGCTCAGTCAGTTAAGCTTCCAACTCAGGCTCTGGTTATGATCTCTTGGTTTGTGAGTTCAAGCCATGCATCAGGCTCTGCACTGACAGCTCAGAGCCTGGAGCCTGCTTCGGATTCCATGTTTCCCACTCTCTCTGTGTCCTTCCCCTGCTTGTTCTCTCTCTCTCTTTCAAAAGTAAATAAATAAACATTAAGAAAAAAATTTTAAAAAAACAAGAAAAAAATCATATAGCCCTTACTGTATGCCAGGCATAGGTCTAAATGCTCTTCAGACATCAGATCATATAATGGGTTAATAATGTTTTGTCTAGGGTGTGTCTAGAATGCATTTAGACTGTAGGTGTCAGACTACCTGAGATATTATAGCTTAACCTAATAAGCTGTCACAACTTTGTTATTCATATATTGTTAACTTAATATAACAAAATAGCTTCAAGTAGTTGGTTCCAGATTGGATTACCTTCGATGATAGCAACTGCCTGGACCTTTACTGATTTTCTATTTTGCCATACTAAGAATGTTGACTTTTTTTTTTTTTTTTAAGTTTATTGCCTAATGGCTACATCAGCTTCAGGAAGCAAGACCTTGCATACCTGTATTCAAGACAGGATGAGCAGGCCAAGCCAATTAAGCAGGGGCTTTTCTTTATCAGACCGACAAATCTCCCCCAAGGAAGCTCCAATCAGACTGATAGCTCCTTATTTCTCATTGGATCAATTTTCCACCCCCCGCAAAGGAGTTAATGAAAGAAATTACCTCTTTTCATTTTCCTCCCACAACTTTTAAATGAGGATTTGCAGTTGATGTCTTACGGGAGGCAACTAAGAGGGAAATCATGTATTGGGTTAAAATGTAAAGAATTGAAAACACAGACACACAGAAGAGATGACAATCACCATCTCTTACCTTACTCTAAAGGATATATCTGTGGTTGGTGGATATGTTTGTATGGATGTGTATGTTTACATGTACTTGTGACTGTCACTTAGAAATTTTTAATGAAATGCCTCAAAATTCTGGAAACTTGAAATTAGAACAAACTGTAACCTATGGCTCAAGATTGATATCACAAAATTGATCTTTGCCAAGGGATTCAAGGGATTCAGGAAAGCTTCCCTGTTGTAGGAGGATATTAACAGCAGAAAATCTATAGATAACAAGTGAATGCAAAGGAACTTGGAATTGGTTTTGCAAGAGATGTACAATACCGGAAGTACCAGGAGAATGTTTTTTCCTGTAGATAATTGTTATTGGTTGTAATTTGTTTTAATCGCATGCCTCTCTTGCCTTCCAAGTTAAACGTTTTAAAAATTAAAAAAAAAAATGATTCTGTAAAACTCATCACCGTACCATAAATGTGGCCCTTTTGCCTCTGCTGCTTTTATATCCAGGGAAGGAAAGAGCTAGGTTAATGATGAAGTTTGAGAAGAAAAGTAATGAGAAGCTGTTCCCTTTGTACATGTTCCCAATGTTTAATACAGAAAACCTTCAGTCTTTTAAGATTCGCAGGAACTATCATGATATAGGCAATGTTTCTGGGTAACTCCTTAATAATAGCATGCTTAGGATGGAACTTTTCACACAGTAGGCAGAATGTAGGTTTTTTTTTTATTGCATGCATCATGGTATAGAGCAAATAGATTGATTGGCATTGTAATCAAGATTACTTGTGACATTTTAGGCATTCCATTCATGGCATGATATGCTAGTCTGATGACTTTGTCAGAATCTGAAGCTCAGAGAGGTGAAATAACTGGTCAAGATCATACCTGAAGCAGAACAAGAACAAAACCTCATTTTTTTGACCTGCAAGCTCAGCATTGAGGTTGGAAAAAGCCAGCTAATGACTTTTTTCCTGCTCAATATTTACCTGAAATTTAGGTCATTCTGAAGAATGATGTTTTTGTTTGTTTTGGGAAGGCGGTTTGATGCTCAGAGACTCAGATTGTCTTTGCCAATAGTTTATTTAACACTGGTTCACTGTGGGAGTTTCACAAGCCAATAGCATACATGATAATGTCTCTTAATAAACCATTGAGGAAATAAAATACTCCAAATCAATGATAGATTATGCATAGTACTGTTCCAGGCAAGGGGAGGTGAAAGAAATAAAGTCCAAATTTTGTTGAGGTGTATCCTTGTAGGACTTGGTACAAGAGACAACTTAGCCAACCAAGAGCTGATGTCTAGCTGCCAGCACAAAGGTAAAAGTCCCTTGTTGCTACAGCATGTTGCTAGGGTACAACGATGCCTATGTTGAGGGACAAGATGATCTTTGCAGGACCACTGCATGGTTTTTGCCACTGTAGGTAAAAGGGTTGCCTTTACTGTGGCAGGCATTAATTGTCTCAAGGTTTTCAGAGAGCTATTTAGATCAACAAAGTGGAGCCTTGCCCAGACTGACTCTTGGATGGTATTCACAAGCTATCAATATTTATAGTCTAAATGTCTTTTAGACTGTAATTGGTGGCTTCTTCATATGTTTTTATTGACAGACCCCCAGTGGGACCCCTCAGCAGCTGAGATACTGAGTTCTTATCAGTGAGAACAGATGACATGGTGACACAGCTTACTTTATTCTTATATCAGAACTTTATTTCTAAAAACATTTTTTTTATCTTTGTCATAAACAAGTGGATCAAAACAACTTAAGTTAAAACAATTTGAAATGTATCAAAGCAGTATACTATAGATTAAGTATAAAGAGTTTCTGAAAGAGGGATGCTCATTGTCTTGGTATTTAAAATTACATATTGAATAGCTATTACACACTGAAAATGGCAGTCTCTCTAGGACTTACTCTGCTTCTGGAAGAGTGTAGATTGACTATGGTAAAGAAACCAATCAATTAGAGATTCATTGTCTCTTCTGAAAAAAGGCTGAGACTTCCTCAGTATCCTCCTGAACCTACCTGTTGTCTGTCCTCCTGCTGTGTGCTGTGCTGAGAGAAGGAAGCTCTCTGAGGAATTTTATGAAGGACTTAGTTGTTATGTCTTCTGCTTAGAGATACCATTTCTAGGGCGCCTAGGTGGCTCAATCGGTTAAGTGTCCAACTCTTGATTTCTGCTCAGGTCATGATCTCACAAAACTTGAGATCAAGCCCTGTGTTGGGCTCCGCGCTGACAGCATGGAGCCTGCTTGGGATCCTCTCTCCCCTCTCTCTCTCTGCCCTTTCCTGACTTCTGCTCTCTGACTCTCTCTCAAAATAAATAAATAAATTTAAAAAGAGAGAGAGAGAGATCATCTCCACAACTCCAGTGAGAAAAATACAACTCCTATTCAAAGCTTAGCATCAATATCATCTATTATATGTGGTTTTCTCTCCAAGTAGAATTATTGTATCTTTATTAATACTGTCATTTTTGCTGTCCCTGTACATGTTAATTGTCTTGCCAAATAAACAAACCAAGAGTGGTTACTAAAGACCTACCTGGTGGTTTGATTATGCATGTATGTATGTATGTAACCTGGTGAACCCCATTAGACTGCCTCAGCCTCCAAGAGGAGCTTTCATATCAACAAATTCCATAAGAAAAAAGTCAGTGTGCTGAATGCTGTGCCCAAACTTTTTGGGCTTCTCTCCTTTCTAACATATTGGTCCTGCAAGTCTAATGACTTAGGAGATAACAGTTATACCTTCAAGTAGACCTTTTGAAACATTATTTTCATGTTTTCTAGATATTCTTGGAAGAATGGTTCATAGTCACTAGTCTAGGCTACCATTACCAGGAATAGAAATGATTACTCATAGGCTCTGTGGTAGCAAAACAAAGCAAAAATTGGTGGTACCTATAAATATATTTTTCATATCAACTTTCTTGAGGAAAAAATGTCCATACAAGAAATCACATTCATTTAAAGTGTATAATCAATGGGTATTGATAGCTGTATGCAGTCATAAAATTGCTGTCATCATCAAGATATATAACATTTTCATCATCCCTAAAAGATCCTTCCTGTACCTTTGCTGTCAGTCCTTCCCTCAGCCCTCTGCTACAAGCAGCTACTTACCTGATTTTTGTCCCCATGGATTAGGTTGCATTTTTGTAAAGGGAATCATCATAATTACCTTTTGGGTCTGGCATATTTCAGCAAAATTATTTTGAGATTCATCTGTACTGTTGTATGTATCAATAGTTTATTCCTTCCTATTGTTGAGTACTATTCAATTGAATGGATGACACTTGCTTTTTACTTTATTGATTCTCCTAAAGGTAAATATTTGGGCTATTTCAATTTTGGGGTATTGAAAATGAAGATATTATGAGTGCTTATGTATACATCTTTGCATGGACATTGGATTTTATTGCCTTATGTAACTATCTGGGAGTGAAATGGTTGAGTCATAGGGCCAGCATATTATTAACTTTATAGGAAGCTGACAGACTGTTTTTGTCAGTTGCATCATTTTACATTTCCATCAGAAATTTATGAGATTGTCAGTCGCTCCACATCCTGGCCAACAGTTGGTATTGTGAGTCTTTTTAATTTTAGCTATTTTTATGGGTGGTGTATGAGTGCTGACAACACTGACTCCATCTTGTTCATATTGACACAGCCACTTCTCTCTGGGCTGCATGTTCCAGGCCACATGGAGATAAATGTTTGCACTGACCCAGAATTCAGAGAAGCTTGTTCTGAAGGTGCCACTTTGATAACTAGTAAAGATGACTGGCACACAGATGGTGCCACTTTAGGTAACTAGTAGAGATCCTCTGATCTTCTGGCACACTGTGACCTCACCACAATGCTTCTTGCTCTATAAAAGCTGTTAATTAAGGTCTGGATGGGGGCAAAGAAGGCCGCATAGCACCCAGATGGTTGCCTGCCTGATCTCACTGTCAGTAAATTGCCCTGAATAAAAGTCTGTGTAAATGATATATGGAGTGGCTTGCTTTGTTTTTCAGTCTCAAAGTGTCTTCTCAGTCTGGAGGATACTTTACTGTCCCTCCTCCACCTTCTAACCGGTGGTACATATACTCATTGTGTTTTAATTTGCATTTTTTCTGACGACTAATGATGTTGAGTATCTTTCTGTGTATTTATTGACTAGTAATATATCTTCTTTTGTAAATTACCTATTCAGATCTTTTGAATATTAAAAAAATGGATTGTCTTCTGTGAATTGTAAGAGTTGTTTGTATTGTCTAAATAAAAGTTGACATATATATTCTATATGTAGTCTTTTATGTTATATATATATATATCTCCCCTATAATTATGCATACATGTTTGTTTAAGATGTGCTTGCCTGCCTTTAAATCTCCAAAATTATGGTTGGTTTTTTTTTTTTTTTGTTTAATATAGGTGTTTTATGAGTTTTAGCATTTATATTTAGGTCTGTAACCCATTTGGGTTAACTTTTGTGAGTTAAGGTTGAAATTATTTGTATTTCAGTTTTTCAAACTAATATCAAGTTGTTCAGTGCCATTTTTGGAAAATACATTTTCCCCCATTGAATTGGTTTGCCACCTTTGTTAAAAATGAATTCATCATATGGGGTGCCTGGGTGGCTCAGTCGGTTGGGCATCCAACTTCAGCTCAGGTCATGATCTCATAGTCCATGAGTTCAAGCCCCACATTGGGCTCTGTGCTGACAGCTCAGAACCTGGAGCCTGCTTCAGATTCTCTGTCTCTCTCTCTCTCTCTGTCTCTGCCCCTCCCCCACTATCTCTCTCCAAAAATAAAATAAAAACATAAAAAAAAAAAGGAAAAATAATTCATCATATATGTTTGAATCTATTTCTGGATACTCTGTTCTGTTCTATTGATCTATATATCTGTCCTCAAGCCAATACTACATTGTTTTGATTATTACAGTGTTATTGTAATTTCAAAGGTCTCATAGTGTAGGTCTTCCAGGTTTTCTTTTGTTTAACATTGCTTTCACTATTCTAGGTCATTTGCATTTCTATATAGATTTTATTTATTTATTTATTTATTTATTTGATGTATCAATATTAGTTTATTAATTCTAACAAAGGTACCTACTAATACAAGATCTACATACATTTTAAAATCAACTTGTAAATATCTGTAAAAGAAAATTTCTAGACTTTTTTTGACATCTAATTGAATTTATAGATGACTTTGGAGAGATTTTACATCTTAATAAATTCCAATTTATAAATGTATAATATCCCTCCATTTATTTAAATTTTTATTAATTTCTCTCATTCTCCATAGTTTATGGTGTAAATTTCATACACATATTTTGTTAAGTTTTTATTTAGGAAATTTATGATTTATGGGTGAATGCAAAATGAATTTTTAAAATTTCATTTTCCATGTGTTTGCTGCAAGTATGTAAAATGGAGTTGATTTTTCTATATTAACCTTATGTATTAAGGAAATTATGAGAAAATTATTTTTATATTTCTATATTTACTATTTTTAATCTTTACTCATTTAAACCTTATTCATTCCCAAAGATTTGAGTTTTCCTCTGATATGAATTCTGTTTGAGCCTAAATAATCTTATTTGCATTTTCCATAGTTTTATTTTATTTGAAAATGTTCTTTTAAAAAAAAACTCTTCCATTTTTACCCAATACAGAATTATTGGTTAACCATTGTTTTTTTTCTTTCTAGACTTCAAATATGTTTTTCTTCTGTTGTTGGTCCTTAATGGTTTCCAATGTCATATCCACCATTATTTGGATCATTATTACCCTGTATGTAAAGTGTTCTTATTTTGTGAATACTTTCCAGTTTCTCTATATCTTTGGCTTTCAGCAAGTTGACTATGATGATGTGCCTAGGTATGATTATTTTCAAATTTGTCTTTTTGAGGGGTTTGCTGATCTTTTGGAATCTCTAAATGTATGTCTTTTACCATTTAGGGGAACTTTAAGGTCATTATTTTTTCAAAAACTTTCTGCCTCATCCTTGCTCCTTTCTTTCTGTGACTGTAATTACCTATGTGTAATATCTTTTGAAATTACCCACAGCTTTCTAAGGCCCAGGTTATATTTTTTCACAGTCCTTCACTTCAAGCTGGTTGGCTACTATTCATCTGTTTTCAGGTTCACATAGATTCTTTTGTCATCGCAGTTACTGAATCCCCCCTGAAAAATTCATATTTTAGATCTGGTATTGTTTGATTCTAATATTTCCATTTTGTTTCTTTTCATGTTTCCTGTTTCTAGGCTGAGAATTCCTATCTTTTATTTCTTGCAAGTGTGTATTTTATTTTATTTTTTTATCTCAATGAGCATAGTTATAATAATTGTATTTAAAGTTCTTGCCTGAAAGGGAATTAAAAGCAAAAATGAATTACTGGGACCTTACGAAGATAAAAAGCTTCTGCACAGCAAAGGAAACAACCAACAAAACTAAAAGGCAACCAACAAATGGGAAAAGATATTTGCAAATGACATATCGGACAGGACAAAGGGCTAGTATCCAAAATCTATAAAGAGCTCACCAAACTCCACACCCACAAAACAAATAACCCAGTGAAGAAATGGGCAGAAAACATGAATAGACACTTCTCTAAAGAAGACATTCGGATGGCCAACAGGCACATGAAAAGATGCTCAATGTCGCTCCTTATCAGGGAAATACAAATCAAAACCACACTCAGATATCACCTCACGCCAGTCAGAGTGGCCAAAATGAACACATCAGGAGACTATAGATGCTAGAGAGGATGTGGAGAAACGGGACCCCTCTTGCACTGTTGGTGGGAATGCAAATTGGTGCAGCCACTCTGGAAAACAGTGTGGAGGTTCCTCAAAAAATCAAAAATAGACCTACCCTATGACCCAGCAATAGCACTGCTAGGAATTTACCCAAGGTATACAGGAGTACTGATGATGCATAGGGGCACTTGTACCCCAATGTTTCTAGCAGTACTCTCAACAATAGCCAAATTATGGAAAGAGCCTTAATGTCCATCAACTGATGAATGGATAAAGAAATTGTGGTTTATATACACAATGGAGTACTACGTAGCAATGAGAAAGAATGAAATATGGCCCTTTGTAGCAACATGGATGGAACTGGAGAGTGTGATGCTAAGTGAAATAAGCCATACAGAGAAAGACAGATACCATATGGTTTCACTCTTCTGTGGATCCTGAGAAATTTAACAGAAACCCATGGGGGAGGGGAAGGAAAAAAAAAAGAGGTTAGAGTGGAAGAGGGCCAAAGCATAAGAGACTGTTAAAAACTGAGAACAAACTGAGGGTTGATGGGGGGTGGGAGGGAGGGGAGGATGTGTGATGGGTATTGAGGAGGGCACCTTTTGGGATGAGCACTGGGTGTTGTATGGAAACCAATTTGACAATAAGCTTCATATATTGAAAAAAAAAAAAGTTCTTGCCTGATAATTCTAAAATCTGTTTTCCCAGGGTTGACAATTGTTGATTTTCTTTGTCCTTCAAAGTAGGTCCATTGTGTCTGGCTCTTTGTAAATGAAGTGACTTTGGAGTGGATTGGGGGCATTATGAATATTATCTTGTGTAAGTTCTTAATTTTGTTATGGTGATTTAAATACTGTTGATGGTTTTGTTTAGAAGAAAATTCGGTTCAAAGTAAAGACTGCACACCTGTCATTGCAGAGGCTCAGACTGTACTTTAGCTCTTTAAACCTTAGCTCCTAGTTTCTTGCAGCTTGCCCATGCATGCATACTTCTAAGGTCGAGGATTCAGGTTTTCAGTATTCCTCTTTGGATTTTTCCTTTCAAGAAGGCCTAGTTTCCCTGGGCTCTCTCCCTGATTCTTTTGACAAAAAGAGGGTGAGGCATTTTTTGTTTGTTTGTTTGTTTGTTTGTTTGTCTTGTATCAGAGTTATAGCCACCCTATGCCCAGTAACCGCTGCTGTGATTTGTGATCTCTTTCTGTGTAGAGCAGCTAAAAAAAACCCAATGTACTTCCTTCTTGCTGGGTACATGCTCCAAGTTTCAATTCCTCTTCTGAGGATGCTTGCTTAGCTTCCATCTCCAGGGCCCTCAAGTAGTTGCCTTCTGAGAATCAATAGCTCTTATTTGTGTGAAGATTGGTTTATTAGGAGCTTACTCCTCTCTATATATACTAGGAGCAGAATGCTGGTATACATTTTGTGATAAAGCCAAAAAGAGTTCCATTTTCCACATATTTCAGCCCTTTTCCAATCAAACATCCTTGAAAACAATAACAACAAAAAAACCCCACCCGTTTCACTAAAGTCCCTGATCCCTCAGAAGAAGGAAGGGTAAAGTAGTGGGCAAAACTCTATATTAAAAGTGAGAAGAGCCAAATTCTGTCCCATGTGTTTTTATTTTTTTATTTTTGTAATATGACTTATTGTCAAATTGGCTAACATACAGTGTATACAGTGTGCTCTTGGTTTTGGGGTAGATTCCCATGATTCATCCCTTACATACAACACCCAGTGCTTGTCCCAACAAGTGCCTTCTTCAATGGCCATTACCCTTTGAAAGACACCTCTTTAGCCTTTGGTGTCTCCATTTGTGTAATAATAAGATTGCCTATTTATCCTCTGAGGGTCTGTGAGCTCCAACAAATGTAAGATTTGATGAATAACAGCAAAACAGCTCACAGTCATTTACTACAGATCCTCACTGCAGTAGAGGACTCAGTAATAACACAAGGACTTCTGTTATAGCACAAAAACATGCTCAAAAAAAATCTAGGACTCTAACTTGCATACTAAGACATTCATTTCTGCTTAAAATGCTATGATACTTCTTGCTCTTTTCCTCTGCCATGAGAATGGATACATGGTGACTATTTGTGATGTGAAACAATCACTGGTATTTAAAATATCTACAGACATAAGGTAGGTTGAAACAACTGCACAATTCCAAAGGAGGACATGTTCTTCTAGACAGAAGCCGTTTCTATAGCCTATTTCTTGGGATGAAAACTCTTATGGAGCCAAGACAAGCAAAACCATAGCAGCCAGAGTCAACCTACATGTAATATGATTAAGAAAGTTTATAACTGTAAGCCACTGAGGTTTTGATGCTATTCCACAGCAAAGTTGAGTGGTATACAAATAAAGTGGTACTAGAAATGGGTGCTGCCCTAACGAATACCCCAAGCTATATTGTTAAAAATATATAGCAGGCCAATGATGGGACTTTTATTGGACAGTGGAAAAAAGTCAGTAAATATCAGCAGTGGTAAACATTTCTACACTGAAGGTATTGAAAACTTGAAAGGCAAACAGTATACCTAATAAGCTTGTGGATTTAGGAGAGTAAGTTTTATGAAACAAAAGTGATACAAAATTTTACTACAATTTGTATTTATTAGCTACCTTAGGCAAATAAAACAGGACAAGTACTACTATATGTGCTCAGAAAAGAATTGGCCCATATGTAAGCAGAGATATAAGGAAAAAAAGAATCTAGAAATCCTTTATCTTATGGGACTAAGATGTGAAATTCCTACTCATGTCCAATAGATAAAATAGCAAATAGAGTAGTTATTCAAATAACCACATTCAATCTCAAGGCATAAACCAAATCAAGGATACACAACCATGATTCCCTTTGTTAAGATATCTCTGTAGATTAGTGATGGGCCCCAGTACATTTCTTTGGTTGGACATGATGGCTCAAGAAGAGATTAAAAGTGTTTTCCTAGAGAAAATCTTGGGGGTTGGGAGATGCAGTGTTTGAAAAGTGATGTGTGTGTGGATAGTACTGTAAGCAGTTCACTGAAATCAAACCTTTATTAAAAGAGATTGTGACTGTGGTGTGAAACAATTAGTTTTCAAATATCTACAGGCATAAAGTAGGCTGAGACAATTGCTCAATTTCTATGTAGGTCATGTTCTTCATTGCTTTCTTTTGGTTTGGACAAGGAAAATAAAGGAACTCTCAGAGGTCAGAGTAAAAACTTATAGGAAATAATGAACTGTGGAGTCAGTTATAGGAAGTAGGACCTGGGGCCAGTCAAGGTACATTACCAACCCTCAGGGTAAGGCATTTAATAATATTTGCCTAATGGAATTTAAGAATTTTTGAGATGGAAAGATTTCTGGATGTTTCCCTTCTCCCCTTTACAAAACGCAGTGGGCAATAGTGTATGTGGGAAGAGAAAATTTATCTCTTTAATTCACAGGTCTCAGGACCAAGAGGGGCTTATACCAGGATCTGATCTAAAGACTATCATGAGATCTTGGACTTCAAGGCTGAGAACATGATAGGATAAAATTTTAGGGTATCTTTTTTGGGGAAATAAATAGAATAAGAGAAAAGAAGAAAATATTTGTGATCAAGAGAGGTCTTTGATAGATCACATTATTTTTGCCAATCATTAACTTCTTCTCTGGAAGAGGATTCTTGTTCACAAATTGCTGTGTTAATTTCCAATACCTTGTATGGGAGGAGTTTACATAATCAATATATTGACATAGTTTATGCATGTAGCTGCTTTGGCCAATGGTTTATGAGCAAATATGATGTACTCTACAGATCAACAGAAGCTCTTATAGGCATTCCAAGTCCCTGCCAATCATTTTGCTCTTTGGTCCATTAGCAAGAGAATATACCTGGCCAGCAAGGGAGAAGAACCTTTAGCCTGGAACCCAGAATAAGAAAACTTGAAGGGTAGAGATGAAGTATATCTATAGACTGAGCAAAACTATAGATGAACCACAGCCTACATGTCAGTGGAAGGAGAAATAAACATTTGGTTTTGTAAAAGCTACAAAAGAAAATGCTCCCACCGCAAACCATCATTTTCCCCCTATATTTCAGAAGAAAGCAAGATTTTTTTTAAAGACCCACACTCTATAGAGAAGGGAATTTGTGTTGTTTGAAATATATATGCACATATTTATAATTTGTAACACAATTTAGGATACATATCATGGAACAGAAAATAAGAATCTACTTCTCAACCTTATATTCTATATTGCAAAAACAACCTTCTGCAAATCAGTCCCTCTGACTTTAAATTCTTCATGTGTCAGATAGAAATTTGTATCCTGTCCAACATTATTTGATAATTTTTGAAGATCCAAAACGGTAAGTGTCAAAATACTTTAAAGACTTAACATTAATATTCAGAATTCTGTGGTATGAATCTGAAAAGATATATTCTTAAACAGTACTGATGCGAGGGAGAGCTATTATCTCTATGAAAATAAAGTAGTTGTCTGCATTTAATATAGAGAATGTGTTTGTAGCATGCACATTCAAATATACAATTTCCCAAGAAAATCACAGAGGGAAACATGTACTTGCATAAATGAAACCCTGAGGCTCTGTGCATTCCTTAGCACATGACTTCCATAGAGAACAATTAAATGTAAATGTTAAACCTGTGGGTCTGATCATCTTCAAATATAGTAGGAATTGATATTCATAGAAAAATTGTTTGCCAAAGTTGTTCAGTGATTCTGGAGACCAAAATTCTGATTTTCATCACTTTCTGAATATGGCTAGTTTTTTTGGAGAAAAATTATGGTAAGACAAGTGAAAGTTTTAAATTATCCTTTCCTAAATCCTTTACCAACAACGCTTTATGCACAATTACAATGAAAAGAGTGACTGTTTTATTAAAATCTTCATTATGTTACATCGTGTGAAAGCAGATGACTCAGGAGAAGTGATGAGAAGTGAATTCCAATCATGTGCTGAGTACTGAGCCAGTCTACGTGTTTACATGTATTAGTCACTTAATCTGCCAATGAGCTTTGTGAAAGCAAGCAGCATATTGGTCTACTGTATATTTTTGTGATGAGAAAGTACAATGTATGGCAATGTTTTTCTTATCAGGTAATAATTTCCTTAACTACAAGTTAGTAGTACAACTCATATATTTATCTTTTTAATGTTTTATTTTTATTTATTTATTTTTTTATTTTTGAAAGAGAGAGAGAGGGAGAGAACATGAGTGGGGGAGGGGCAGAGAGAGAGACACACAGCATCTGAAGCAGGCTTCAGGCTCTGAGCTGTCAGCAGACAGCCTGATGCAGGGCTCAAACACACAAACTGTGAGATCATGACCTGAGCCAAAGTTGGACGCTTAACCGATTGAGCCACCCAGGTGCCCCAATACAACTCATTTAAACAGTGGTTTATCAAATAGCTGGTATATCTGGTGTTCTGCTAGCTGCTGAAGTGTCTAGAAGAAAGATTCAATTTCTTGTCAAGGAAAATTACCATGCCTCCATGGATTTTAAAGTCTCATAGTGGAAGATGAATATTAATTTTTAAGAACCCCATAAATGCAGGGCGCCTGGGTGGCTCAGTCGGTTAAGAATCCGACTTCGGCTCAGGTCATGACCTTTCAGTTTGTAAATTCAGTCCGGGCATGAGGCTCTGTGCTGACAGGTGGGAGCCTGGAGCCTGCTTTGGATTCTGTCTCCCACTGTCCCTGCCCCTCCCCTGCTCATGCTCATGCTCTCTCTCTCTCTCTCTCTCTCTCTCTCAAAAATAAATAATCATTAAAAAAATAAAAAAAAGAAACCCATGAATGCATATGATTAGAAAATGTAATAAGAACTATGAAGAAAAAGTATAGGGTGCTGTGCTAACATTAGACAGAGTCCTTGGTCCATTATGGGAATGAATTTGAGGAGATTTTTCCTGAAGCAATGGTATGTGAAATGAGACTTGAAAGATGTATAGAAGTTAAGTAGGTGAAAAATGGAGAAAAGAAACATACTTCTAGGCAGGCAGAATAGCATATGTGGAGAGCCGGAGGTGGTAAAGAACTCGGTGCCTACAGGGGTATGAAGTGGGCTGATGTGGCTGGAACTAGGGAACAAGAAGAATAGGTTGAGATGAGACTGCAGGACTGGGCAGGAACTAGCTCTTGTGGGGCCTTCACATGGGATGAATATTTTGTATTATATTCTGTTTTGATCCAGCTGCAATGGGGAGCAGGTAGAAACATGGGCAAGGTTTCAGACAAAGAGAGTCATCTGTACAAAGGCCCAGGGGCATGACCTAAATGTGAAACTGCACAATGCATGAAACTGGAGAAAAAGGAGTTAAATGGGAAAAGACAAGGCTAGGTCCAAGTGGTGACCAGTTCATGTCGGTTTTGTAGTCCATGTTAGGGAGTCCAGGCTTTAATTCATAGATATTGGGAAGACTTTGGAGAATTTGAGCATGATCCGTCATGTTAATAGCATCATCTCTCATGCATTTTAGGCATCACTCGTTGCACTGTGCACTGCGTATTACAGAAGAAGAAAGCTGAGGGAAGGATGCTGAACAAGAATGGTGTAAGAATCTACATGTCATTTTAAAAAAGGTATGATAGTTATTGACTATTGTTACGCATGATAGAAACATTTGGGGATGGGGAGATTGCCTTTTAATATAGAAGCTTTATTAAGCTATTGCATTTGAAAACATTATGCTCTAATACTTGCTTTGAAGCCATTTCTTTGTCTAATGTTGATAATGAGAAGTTTAATTCAAATTATATTTAACTTTGAAGAAGGCATTATTGTTCACTAATTAATTCCATTTCACCTCTCAGAACAATTCTTCCAAAAAAGTCTTCCAAAAATTTCTAAGAATTATTGGATTTCTGGTATCCTTCTCTTCTAATCTCAGACCATTTATGGATTTATTTCCTTTTTAATTTTGTTGCTGTCCTATTAGTGGGTTTCTGAATTCTACACTAACTAAAGTCAACATCTGCATTGAAATTTTGCTGCTTTGGGCCATTAGAACTTTCATGATCTAATATCATACCTAAATTATTTGATTTTCAAATATATCTTAATATCATGTAGGGCAAATCACATCATAGTGGTTTTATTTTTGTTTTTTAAATGTTTATTTTTTTTTTTTATTTTTGAGAGAAAGAGAGCAAGCATGAGCAGGGGAGAGGCAGAGAGAGAGAGAGAGAGACAGAGAGAGAGATTGAATCCCAGGCAGGCTCTGTGCTATTGGTGCAGAGCGCAACTCGGGGCTTGAACTCATGAACCCTGAGATCATAACATGAGGTGAAATCAAGAGTCAGACACTTAACTAACTGAGCCACCCAGGTGCCCTGTAGTGTTTTTCTTTTTTAATTAAAAAGGAAGTTGCTGTAAAAAGTGACTTACAAAATTCTAGAGCAAAAATATCTCAGAAGATACCAAGTTCACATTGTCTGAATGAAAATCTGAGAAGACTAAAAATAACGTATTCAAGAAAATACACGTGATCACCACACTGAACAACCTTTAATCTAACTTCTCCACCTTCTAACTCAATTCAGAGATTGAACTGAATTTTAAAAGTATTGGGTTGCTTTTGATTAAATGAGTCATTATTAGTAAATGTGGGATATTAGGACTCTGTTGATTAATCTCTTAACTTAATTTTGTATGTTTCTTGAAATTATATTCTTCATTTCAGAGTGTATGTTCCAAATTCAGGAAGGATGATTTTGGAATAGTAATATTCAGGCAACAGTATTATGGGACCAATAAACTAATTGTCTGTATTGGAGCATCTAAGTGATACCATTTCAGTGTTTCTTGAAAAGTCCTGGGTTGATGGAGAGAGGGAGAGGGAGTGTGAGGGTGAATTCCCTTTTACCTTTTTAATATGGAAGATAACCATTTTGGGGGGAAATGTTACACTTTGCAAGCTATACATAATCACACTTTAAGCAAATAAGAGAGTGAGTTTCATTTGAGGGGAGAGGGAGAAAGCAGGAGGCTACCAAGAACATAGGACGAGTAGATTGGGAGAGCTCTCTCAGATGCTGGAAGAAGATGAAAAATATGAGTGTGAGTTCCCATTTCCTGATTTGCCCATGTTTAATTCAATATTGGAATAAACCCTATTTTTTTTTCCAAATGGACTTTTTAGCTTGTCTGTTCGCACATCTTTTTACTCTAGTGCTGATTTCTTTTTCATTATTAAGGAGCAGACTGTTACCCTAGCAACCTAAGTGTCAAATCTCACATGCAAACACCTGCACTCTTCAAGGAGAAGCTCACACATTCCTTGTTGATAATAATGTGATCAGAAAAGATGACTTCTTTCCAAATGTCTTTTGTAGGGGCATGTACATTTGAGGGGAAAACATAAAACCACCAAAGGTTGTAGGTAAGGAAAACTTATCCTTTATTAAGTTAACTGGATAATGATTACATGTTGACTTGGCAAGTTTTTATTGCATATGCTGTTAATAAAAGTGTATGTCGACATATATGCATATTTACCAATTTGTTTTAAAGTTTATTTATTTTGAGAGACAGAAAGAGAGAGAGAGAAAGAGAGAGAGGGTGGGGCAGAGAAAGGGAGAGACAGAATCCCAAGTAGGCTCCGCAATGTCAGTGTAGAGTCTGAGCCTGAGCTTGAACTCACAAACCATGAGATCATGACCTGAGCTGAGATCAGGAGTCAGACACTTAACCGATTGAGCCACCCAGGTGCCCCATATTTACAATTTTTATGTAAGTAGTAGCATATTACACAGATTTTCTCTCCCTTATTTATTTGCTTTCAATATATCTGAGAGATCATGGCATAGAACTATGTAAAGATATTATTCATGTTTTAAAACTGGAATGCATGCTTTTTAAAGGCTCTTCAAAGGCTTACATTTTATTTAGTCATGGAAGAAAACTGTATCTATTGTTGTGCTGTACCTATTTTTTACCTCTAAGCTTGTTTTCACAATATACTGCTTTATTCAGCAGTTTCTTTCAGAGAACTCATTTAAAAAATAGGAAGTGGAAGGCCTGCTTCTGAAATCTCTACAATCTTCCTCCTTTTGTTATAAGGAAATTGCCTTCCACTTTGATCAATAATTATAGTTTGTCTTCTACATTTGGTCCCTTGGTTAGGTGCTAAGTATTCAGTAGTGACAGTCATGTTTGCTGCATTCCAAGTGCTTAAAGTCTAGGACAGAGCAACAGATATGTTCATAGAAAAGACTGATGATGTGCTAAAATTTCTGTTAAAGAAGCCCTGCTCATATTTGAGGATGATAATAATGTGTCAGCTGAAATAAACGAAAGAGGATATTTATGGGCTGAATGTTGGTATCCCCCTCAGATTCACATGTTGATGGCCTATGCCTAATGTAATGATATCTGGACATGGAACATTTGGAAGGCCATTAGGTCATGAGAGTGGAGCCCTCATGAATAGGATTTGTATCCTTAATAAAAGAGACCTCACAGAATTCCTTTGTTCTCCACTTCATGTTAGGGTAGCGCTCTTAGAAGACAGGGTCTATGAGCCAGGGAATGGGCTCTCAACAGACACTGGATGTGCTGGCACCTTAATCTTGGACTTTGTAGCCTCCAGAACTGTGAGAAATAAAGTTCTGTTATCAATAAGCCACCCACTCAATGGCAATTTGTTATAGCACCTTCAACTAAGATGGGAATCAACCTGTCTTTTCATGTCTGGTAAATATTTATTAGAGAATGGAGCTTGGGTCAGATATAAAAATGTGCTTCTTAACTACCAACTTACAAAATGAATTGATTTATTCAAACACTCACAGTCTAAGAAGTACTCTAGAAAGAAGCTAAGAACTGCTTCTTTCCATACAAGTCAGGAAGGACCTGTTCTTATGAATGGGCCTCACCAGAGTAGGGTTCTACACCAGAAGGGTGATCTGAGATGTAGTTAGCATAAAGGCTTTTTATCCAACTTATTAATTAGGTAAGGCATAGATATCTATCTCCTGGAGAGAAGTACACAACAGATGAAGACTAGATGCTATATATCATGGAGAACTGGAGAAGGGTATTGAACAAGGCATGAAGGTATGAAAGAGCTGATGTATTTGTAGAAATGGAAGTGATTTCACATGACTTAAGCCCTAACTGGTAGAGTGCCAGTGTTATAGTGAATCACATCGTGGTGCAGATTATTGGCATTACAGATTTATGATCTTCACTCTTACTATGTTCTCAAAACTGAGAAACGTTATTCTCTGAATCCTTAGATTTCTCCCTTGTCCTCCACATTTGTTCTGTCAACATGTCTCCATATTTTTTAAGAACTTATCCTACCATTGCCAACCTTTCTACATTCCATTCACAGAGAAAATATATCTGCAATAAAAACTTCTTTATCCACTTGCCTCCTCAATCCTACACTTCCTGGAATGCTGCCATTCCTATTCCTATTAATTCTTTCCATTTTAGGAAAGGGGTTGGCTTTTTTCCTGACTGAGACTTATGTCATCATCTTTGTTATGGATTTTATCTCTTACCACCACTTAAGTCTTTGTAAAAACTACATTTTTTGGTCTTCAGATCATCTCATGTTACCAAATACTTGCCATAATTTTAAAAAGTGTTTTTACACTTCTGTCCAATATTGTGTATGGAATTCACATAGAAAAGTACCTTTCCCAACTGAAATACATAGACTTGCACATTAAAGATAAATTAAAACAAACAGGCAACAAACAAACAAACAAAACCCTCTACCTTGAAAACAACCAACCAACCAAATCTCTACCTTGAAGAAAATCCTAGAATGAAGGAGCATAAGATTAGCAGGTGGAATCTAAAAGAAAAAAGCCTGTGGGGAGTCTAGATTAGATAGAACCACAACTAGCTGGAAATGGGGATTTTACATTATGTCAGGGTTAGAAGCACTCC
Source organism: Panthera uncia (assembly GCF_023721935.1). Classification (NCBI taxonomy): domain Eukaryota; kingdom Metazoa; phylum Chordata; class Mammalia; order Carnivora; family Felidae; genus Panthera; species Panthera uncia. Next base: position 74,839,093 of record NC_064810.1, on the reverse strand, counting down.
TGAATAGCAGATTAAAGACCTCAGAAAATCTGCTTCTTTATAAAAGCAATCATTATACTAGCAAAATCTGTCAAAATCACTGTTTCAGAACTCTGGAAATTAAGCAAATCCTTGATACATTTCAAAAAGTGTCATAAAAAAAAGCTATATCTCAGTAATAACACTGAGCTTGCAGTGCTTTTAACTTGCCCTAATTCTATCCCCTTTCCCCAAATCTATGGAAGCCTGGAAAATAACAGCATTACCAGCAGCCTAGCAGCTGCTGGAGGGAACAGAACAGGTTTGAAGATCCCCAAAAAAGTGTCACTTTTTGACCTGTCTGGAAGCTCACTGAAAAGCTTCATTTCCAGGTATTTTTCCTTATTTGACCTTAGTCAGAACTAACTCTGTGTGAACAACCCTATTCCCAGGGGATTTTTCAGAAACAGCTGTTGGCAGTTTTTCAACATTGAAGTTGCCTGTGGTGGTACTGTCCATTGGGGCTGACAAGAGGTTGACTGAAAATAGAAAAAAACTGAGGAATGAGATGTCCATAAGGTGCTTCGAAAATCTTTGCCCTAGGGGCATCGGAGTGGCTCAGTTGGTTAAGCATCTGACTCTCGAATTTGACTCGGGTCATGATTTCACGGTTGTGAGATGGAACCTCCTGCCAGGCCTGCCCTGGGCATGGAGTCTGGTTAAGATTTGTTCTCTCGTTTTCCCTCTGCCCCTCCCCTGCTTGCTCATGTGTTCATTCTCTTTCTCTCAAGATAGATATAAAGATAAATAAATAAATAAATCAGATATCTTAAAAAATTGCCATATTCTTGGGAACCTTGAAGGCCACTTGCATGATCATCTGCTCAGGAAAGGTATAGGAAACACTGACTTCACACCTCATAAGGAAATGGAAGGGACCCTGTAAAACACTATTGAGAGAGAAAAAGAACATTAAAGACTCACACTTCCTGATTTGAAAACTTAACTACAAAGCTACGGTAATCAAGACTATGTGGTAGTGACATAAGGGCAGACTTATGGATCAATGGAGTATAATTGAAAGTCCATAAATAAAGTCATATTTTTATGGCTAATTGTTTTTTGGCAAGGGTGCCAACAATTCAACTTTGGATAAAATAACCGTGTCAACAAATGGTGCTAGAACAATAGGATATACATTTTTGAAAGAAGGAAATGAGACCCCTAACTCACACTATATACAAAAAGTAACTTAAAATGGCCTGTAGACCCAAATATAAAAGCTAAAATTCTTAGAATAAAACATATGAGTATATCTTTGTGATTTTGGATTAGACAGTGGTTTCTTAGATATGACTCTAAAAGTACAGATGATACATAAAAATTAAGTAAATAAAAATAAAAGATAAATTTGGCTATACCAAAATGGAAAACATCTGTCTTTTTAGATGACACCATCAAGAAAGTGGAAAGACAGTCCACAGAAAGGGGAAAGGTTATTTGCAAATCCTATATCTAATAAGGGACCTGTATTCAGAATGTATAAAGAGCTGTTACAACTCAGCAACCCATTTAATTCTCACCATGAGAGAGAACACTTGCATTAAAGCAGGAATTACTATATTATTGTATATAAACAAGTAGTTTGGAATTAGAGAAAGAGAATGGAGAGGGAGGAGAAAACGGAAGACAGAGACTTGGATGGGAAAAGAATCATCAGTTAAATTTGAAGCACAAGCCTCCAGTGTAGGTGAGGGTGAAATACAAATGCATGCTATTCACATATAGTTACATGAATTTAAAACTTAGAAATGGGAATGACTACTACATGAGTGAAATTAATAGGAACTCAGCAGAAGCACATATGAAACATAGGTATTGGTATGTTACTAAAATACCACACTTCCACACCTCGAGGTATATGGAATCCCTATTTAAAACAAAAAGAAGCAGTAGTAAGAAGCACTGGTTATATGAGAAATGTACCACCAACAGGGAAAGTTACAAATATTGAGTAAAAAAAAAATAATATGGTACTGTAAGATATGGAGAAAATATAATTGTCAGAAAGATATTTCTAAATATGTATGTTTAAAATCAAAATATAGGGGCACCTGGCTGGCTCAGTCAGTTAAGCATCTGACTCTTGATTTCAGTGCAGGTCATGATCTACATTTCATGAGTTTGAGCCCCACATCAGGCTGTGTGCTGACAGCTCAGATCCTGCTTTGGATTCTCTCTTTCCCTCTCTCTCTGCACCCCCCGGCTTGTGCTCTCTCTGTGTCTCAAAATAAACAAATTTAAAATCTAAATACAGAATAGAAAGATTTTTGCTTCTGGTAAAGATAGAATAACAAGGACTGAATTTACCCACAAATTTAAAACACACACACACACACACACACACACACACACAAACAAACAATGTATATTAAAAAATGTTTTAATATATTGGACATCAGGCAACAAAGTGTTAGGAAACAAATGAGATCAGCCCTAAATTTGCCCCATGTATTGCCTTGAGAGTGTTTTCAGACCACAGCACGGTGAGAAGAGACTGAGATGGGACCCAACAGACACCCTGAGTTGAGCAGGTAGAGCTGAGTCCAAGGAAATCAAGGCTGCTAGAGTTTATTGGACAGAGTGCCAGAGAGGAGAATGCCTCACATATAGAGAATCTTGGAAATATGAAAACGGTCCCCCTCAAATGTGAAGTAGAATATTGATTAGCACATGTGTGTGAGGAAAATACCCAAGACTGGGGAAAAGGCTAGATTAAAAATTAGATGGAATAGTGCCCAGCACTCGAAGTAGGAAGAATGTCTTTTCTCACTTGCCACCAAGTCATAATTCCTTGGCAATTAGGTAGAGTGCTGAGGAAGGTCTTACCTCAATATTGGGGAATACTTAACCTTGTACTGAGCCTTGTTTTGGACAGGCCTCACATATTATCAAAGAAAGGCCTGAAAGGATAATCAATTTGAAAGTAACTTAACAGCATCCCAGAACAAAGATCAAGAATATTTATAGAAATACAAAACTATCACCACTCAGTCAGGTGACATTCACAATGTCATGTGAAAATTGTGGAAACAATTGCCAATGTGGAAAAACTTAGTCCAATGTGGAAAAACTTAATCAAATGAAACCCACTCAGAATGAACACAGATGTTGGAGTTAGAAGACAAAGACATTAAAAAGGTTTTTATTACTCTATTCCACATGTTCAAGAAGTTAAGTAGAAATGTGGAAGTTTTTTCTTTAATGACTCAAATCAAACTTCTAGAGATGAAAAGTACGTTGGAGAGAATTAACAGCTGATTGGACATTGGAAAAAAAAAGTATCATTGAACTTAAAGACATAGCAATAGCAATAGAAGCTATCAAATTGAGATATATACAGAAACACAGAATATTAATAATCATAGAACAGAGCAGCAGTTGGATAACTTCAATCATGCTAATGTACATTTAATTTGAATCTCTGAATGAGAGGAATGAGAAGTCAGGACAGACAAAAATAATTGAAGAAATAATGGCCAGAAGTTTTCAAAATTGTATGAAAATTCTAAGCCCACAAATCCAAGAGGCTCAACAAACGCTTGAGGGAAAAATGGTACTTTGTAATCTAATTGTTCAAAACCACTAATGAAGAGAAAAATCTTAAAAAACACTAGAGAAGAAAACATGTGTTACTTTAGTTACAAAAGAACAATGATAAGGATGATACCAAATTTCATATCGGAAATAAAGCAAATGAGAAGTCTGTGGACCACTGACTTTTAAAACTACTTAAGAAGAAAGCCATCAACCTGAAACTATAGCTAGCAAAACGTGTTAAAGGTAGAGAAAATAAAGACATTTTCAGACATTTACAAGTTGAAAGATCTCATCACTAGCATATCTAACTATATAAAGTTCTCTTAAAGAAAAAAATGATAATTTTTATTTATTTTCATGTTCAATGACCCTTTTCTTTCTCATCTACATTCTGCTAGTGAGATAATCCACTCTTTTATATCAGGTACTATAATTTCCATTTGTTTTTTTAAATTTACTTTCTATTTCTCTGCTTCTATATTCTATTCTATCTTTTCATTTATTTCAAGTATATTTTCTTACTTCTTGGAGCATAGTTATAACAGCTGCTTTAAAGTCTTTGGTCATTTCAATCTCTGGGTCATCTCTCTGTTGGCATTTGTAGATTGTATTTTGTCTTGAGAATGGATCATATTTTTCTGGTTATTTGTTGAATAATTGGGATTAATTGTGGACATTGTAAATATGTGGTGGGTAGAATCCTCTGAAGAATGTTTTGTTTTTATTTTAGCCAGGTATTTAGAGGGCATAATTTCTACTTTCCTTTTTGTTGCACAAAACCAAGTTCAGTTTTAAGCTGTTGATTCATTGGATTATGAGTGTCTCATGTACATATGACTCAGGGGTTTGAGAATTGGGAGGGTTGATACCTAGGATTAAGGTCTCTCCTTTACTAGCTCTCTTCCTCTGGGACTCTCTCCTCACTCTCTGGCCCACAGGAATGCCTTTTCCCAATTCCCCTGGCCAAGAAGTTAAGTTTCTATCTGAGTTTTGCTTCAATGCCACCAACCAATTCTGTGTCTCAGACTCAAAACTCAGCGCAAAGCCATGAGAGGAAAACAAAGTGAAACAAGACAAGAAAGTCCTTCTGATGCAGGTGACTTCATATTTTGTCTTTATTCTATAGTCATCCTGTTTTCGTTTTTCCTCATCCTCACTTTGCTAATTTTGTATTTTTCTAGAGTTTTTGGCTGTATTTGGCAAGAAGGATGGGCTATAGGGTGCTTACTCTGCCATAGTGGCACTAGAACTCCTAGAACTTTAGGGGGCACCTGAGTGGCTTGGTCAGGTTAAGCCAACTCTTAATTTCAGCTCAGGTCATGATCTCATGGTTCGTGAGTTCGAGCCCTGTGTTGGGCTCTGTGCTGACAGCATGGAGCCTGCTTGGGATTCTCTCTCTCCCTCTTTCTCTGCCTCTCCCCAGCTCATTCTTGCATTCTCTCTCTCTCTCTCTCTCTCTCTCTCTCTCTCTCTCTCTCCCTCAGAAATAAGTAAATAAACTTAAGAAAAATAGAACTCCTGGAAGTTTAGATGCTTTTACTGAAACGGTTTTGTGAATAAAAGCTACTAGAAGATTTTTATTTTAAGAGTTCTCTTGCTGTAACCAGAATTATTACAGAATAATGAAAGTACAATCACAGAATAATCATAGGAAACCAAAGGATGAGGAAGTGTTAGCTACATATACATTTTATGAAACTGTGTTCTTACATTATAGAAATTAATGAAGTAGCATTGTAAATTGGTTCTGTGACAATTGTTTCGGCAACCTTAATATAAAATAACATGAATGGAATACACATCTATCTCAGTATTGCTTCGATGAACCTGAGATAAACTGTGAGTATACTAATCAGATGAGAGACATGATTCTTAATATCCTCTTCAATACAAAGGGGAGAGAATAAAACACCTAGTCAGTCCAAACATAACCCCAAAATTGAAAGTCAAAGGGACTAGTGTTTTGAATTTCAAGCTATGATTTGCAGTTAAGTGGCTGCTCACAAAGGCAAATCTAGCCACATTTTATTTTATACAGTTGAATCACTCTCCTGGGTCATGCTGACTAGTCCAGCTAATGCTAATTGGGAAAATATTGAGCATGAGGGTGAGGTGAAAAGTTTATAACTGACATATATGCAGTAAAACAATGTAAAACTATACAAAAGAGTGATAAACCAAAAACAAGCCAATAAGTACATGATTTAGTATTGTGGGTACATCCATTGGTGAGGAAGGGGAATAGGATGAGCAAGGATACACACAAAAGGTAACTTATTTTTCTTTAAAGTGTATCAGTGTCCATTGAATTGTAATTCTTTATATCTCTGGTATATTGTTTAAATATTATTTTGTATCTATCAGTATTTAATAAGAAATGATTAAAAATAAAATTGTCTTAAGCCCAGGAATAAGTCACTTGATCATGGTGAATAATTCTTTTAATGGGCTGTTGAATTCAGTTTGGTAGTATCTTCTTGAGAATTTTTGCATCCATGTTCATCAGGGATATTGGCCTGTAATTCTCCTTTTTAGTAGGGTCTTTGTCTGGTTTTGGAATCAAGGTAATGTTGGCTTCCTAGAAGGAGCTTGGAAGTTTTCCTTCCATTTCTGTTTTAGAGAACAGTTTGAAGAGAATAGGTGTTAACTCTTTAAACGTCTGGTAGAATTCCCCTGGGAAGCCATTTGGCCCAGGACTCTTATTTGTTGGGAGATTTTTGATTACTGATTTAATTTCTGTGCTGGTTATGGGTTCAAATTTTCTATTTCTTCATGTTTCAGTTTTGGTAGTTTGTGAGTTTCTAGGAATTTGTCCATTTCTTCCTAATTTGTTGGCATATAATTTTTCATAGTGTTCTCTTAAAATTGTTTGTATTTCTGTGGTATTGGTTGTGATCTCTCTTCTTTCATTCTTAAGACATGAAGAGGCATTTCACAGAAAAGAAAATAAATAAACAATAAATAAAAAGGAAATAAACTTAATCTTACTGATAACAAGGGAAATGCAAACTAAAATTTCAAAAAATCATTTCAAGTCAATCACAGCAACAAAAATTGAGAAGATGAATTCTATCTTGAATTTTGAGAATGCAATATATCAGAAAGGCACATCCACTGCAAATGGGAATACAAATAGGTATAAGCTCCTTAGCTGAGAATTTCATAGTATATTTAAAATGTATGTACTTTTAGGGGCGCCTGGGTGGCGCAGTCGGTTGAGCGTCCGACTTCAGCCAGGTCACGATCTCGTGGTCCGTGAGTTCGAGCCCCGCGTCGGGCTCTGGGCTGATTGCTCGGAGCCTGCAGCCTGTTTCCGATTCTGTGTCTCCCTCTCTCTCTGCCCCTCCCCCGTTCATGCTGTGTCTCTCTCTCTCCCAAAAATAAATAAAAAAACGTTGAAAAAAATTTTTAAAAAAATGTATGTACTTTTAATATAGTGATTTCACTCTTAGAAGTAAAATCTAAATAAAGTTTTACCCTTGTACACTGAGACATGGACAGCAATGCTTACAGTAACACTGTTTGAAACAATTAAATAAAATACTTGATATAACCCAAATGTCTGTTACCATTAAAATAGATATCACAAGAGTATATTTATATAAGGGAACTCTAAAAATCAGAATATATTAATTAATTGCACCTATAGATGCCACAGTTGAAAAATCTTAAATGAGGTTAAACAAAAGAAGCAAGTCATGTAGATATATGTGTATTACAATTCCTCAAATTTTAATTTCAAAAACAAGTAAAACTATACACACACACACACATACACTTAAGGAATATAGCCATGGGTGTAAAACTATAAAGAAGACCAAGCAAATAATTAACACACATTTTAGAATTATGATTGACTTTGGGTAGAAGGCAAAGGGGTATGATCAAGGAAGTTTCAGAGTAGGCCTCTGAGGATGACATTATTCTGGATGGAGCATAAAAGCTGTTTATAATTATTTTCAGATTATACATATAAATCTATAAACCCTTTTACATATGCATTTCACCTACTTCTTTTAGGAACACATTATTAACAATAGTGTTTAATATAGCTCATGAACTACTTTGACATGAGCTGAGATGCAAAAATTAACATTTTTGTGCATAATAAAATAACATCTCATTATTATAGTGTTTTTCAGTTTGCAAACCACATTTGCAGTCACTAAAGTTCTTTTCATCTGATCATCTTTATCATCTGAGATAGAGGTGGAACAGAGCTAACTCAACATTTCAGATGATTAGAGACTTTAAGTCACTTTAATAAGATTATATAATGGCTACATTAACCCAATAGAATGAGAGTGCATAAAACCAGTTTGTATTGTGATAAATCCAGCTCATTCTTAATGTACTAACTTTTTAGTATATTGTTGGGTTAATTTGCTATTTTTTTAAAGGATTTTGCTTTCTGTTCATGAATAAGATGGGCCAAATGTGTTAGATTTTTTCCTAGTTATGTTTAAGCTGTTGATTTCTGTCTTAATTGCATTGTGGTCAGAAAATACTATCTGAAATTCACCATGTTTTGAAATTTGTTGCCTAACACATGGCCAATTTTTATTATGTTTAATATAAGCTTGACAATAATGCATAATTTCCAGGTTGTTTGGTGCAATATTATATCTATGTGAATTATATAAAATTTATTTTCTTTGTGCTTTCACATCTTCTGTTGCTTTACTAAATTGTTCACTGCTTGAGGTATATATTACTGAAATAACTGTGTTAAAAATCTTGCCTTATGGGACACCTGGGTGGCTCAGTTGGTTGAACATCTGACTCTTGATTTTGGCTCAGGTCATGATCTCACAGTCATAGATCGAGTCCCACTTTGGGCTCTGTGCTGAGTGTGAAGCCTGCTTGAGGTTCTTTCTCTCCCTCTGCCTCTCTCTGCTTGCTCTCTCTCTCTCTCTCTCCTCTCTCTCTCTAAAAAAAATTTAAAAAAATTTTAGAAGTCTTCCCTTATGATGCTGGTTTTTTAATTTCTCAGTATAGCCTAGAAATTACTATTTCTTTTAGATATGACCATATTTAGCATTACATTTGTCTTCCTATTTTATTTTTATATGTATTTTTTACATTTATTTATTTTTATTTTTTTATTACTTACTTTTTTTAATTTTATTTTTTATTTTTTTAAATTTACATCCAAATTAGTTAGCATATAGTGCAATAATGATTTCAGGAGTAGATTCCTTAGTGCCCCTTACCCATTGAGCCCATCCGCCTTCCCACAACCCCTACAGTAACCCTCTGTTTGTTCTTCATACTTATGAGTCTCTTCTGTTTTGTCCCCCTCCCTGTTTTTATATTATTTTTGTTTCCAGTCCCTTATGTTCATCTGTTTTGTCTCTTAAAGTCCTCATATGAGTGAAGTCACATTATTTTTGTCTTTCTCTGACTGACTAATTTCATTTAGCATAATACCCCCCAGTTCCATCTACGTAGTTGCAAACGGCAAGATTTCATTCTTTTTAATTGCTGAGTAATACTCCATTACATATATATACCACATCACTTTATCCATTCATCCATTAATGGACATTTGGGCTCTCTCTATACTTTGGCTATTGTTGATAGTGCCTCTATAAACATGGGGATGCATGTGTCCCATCTAAACAGCACACCTGTATCCCTTGGGTAAATGCCTAGTAGTGCAATTGCTGGGTCGTAGGGTAGTTCTATTTTTAGTTTTTTGAGGAACCTCCATACTGTTTTCCAGAGTGACTGCACCAGCTTGCATTCCCACCAGCAATGCAAAAGAGATCCTCTTTCTCTGCATCCTTGCCAACATCTGTTGTTGCCTGAGTTGTTAACGTTAGCCATTCTGACAGGTGGTATCTCATTGTGATTTTGCTTTGTATTGCCCTGATGATGAGTGATGTTGAGCATTTTTTTCATGTCTCGGTTGGCCATCTGGATGTCATCTTTGGAGAAGTGTCTATGTCTTTTGCCCATTTCTTCACTGGATTATTTGTTTTTTGGGTATTGAGTTTGGTAAGTTCTTTGTAGATTTTGGATACTAACCCTTTATCTGATATGTCATTTCCAGATATCTTCTCCCATTCTGTTGGTTGCCTCTTATTTTTGCTGATTGTTTCCTTGCTGTGCAGAAGCTTTTTATTTTGATGAGGTCCCAGTAGTTCATTTTTGCTTTTGTTTCCCTTGCCTCTGGAGACGTGTTGAGTAAGAAGTTGCTGCGGGGAAGATCAAAGAGGTTTTTGCTTGCTTTCTCCTCGAGAATTTTGATGGCTTCCTGTCTTACATTGAGGTCTTTCGTCCATTTTGAGTTTATTTTTGTGTATGGTGTAAGAAAGTGGTCCAGGTTCATTCTTCTGCATGTCACCGTCCAGTTTTCCCAGCACTGCTTGCTGAAGAGACTGCCTTTATTCCATTGGATATTCTTTCCTGTTTTGTCAAAGATTAGTTGGCCATACATCTGTGGGTCCATTTCTGGGTTCTCTATTCTGTTCCATTGATCTGAGTGTCTGTTCTTGTGCCAGTACCATACTGACTTAATGATTACAGCTTTGTAGTGTAGCTTGAAGTCTGGGATTGTGATGCCTCCTGCTTTGGTTTTCTTTTTCAAGAGTGCTTTGGCTATCTGGGGTCTTTTCTGGTTCCATACAAATTTTAGGATTATTTGCTCTAGCTCTGTGAAGAATTCTGGTGTTATTTTGATAGGGATTGAATTGAATATGTAGATTCCTTTGGGTAGTATCGACATTTTAACAATAGTTGTTCTTCCTATCCAGGAGCATGGAATCTTTTTCCATTTTTTTGTGTCTCCTTCAATTTGTTTCATAAGCTTTCTATAATTTTCAGTGTATAGATGTTTCACCTCTTTGGTTAGATTTATTCCTAGGTATTTTTTGGTTTTTTGTACAACTGTAAATGGGATCGATTCCTTGATTTCTTTCTGTCACTTCATTGTTGGTGTACAGGAATGCAACCGATTTCTGTGTGTTGATTTTATATCCTGCAACTTTGCTGAATTCATGAATCAATTCTAGCAGGTTTTTGGTGGAATCTTTAGGGGTTTCCATATAGAGTATCATGTCATCTGTGAAGAGTGAAAGTTTGACCTCCTCCTGGCTGATTTGGATGCCTTTTATTTCTTTGTGTTGTCTGATTGCAGAGGCTAAGACTTCCAATACTATGTTGAATAACAGTGAGAGTGGACATCCCTGTCTTTTTCCTGACCTTAGGGAAAAGCTCTCAGTTTTTCCCCATTGAGGATGATATTAGCATTGGGTCATTCATATATGGCTTTATGATCTTGAGGTATGCTCCTTCTATCCCTACTTTCTTGAGGGTTTTTATCAAGAAAGGATGTTGTATTTTGTCAAATGTTTTCTCTGCATCTACTGAGAGTATAATATGGTTCTTGTCCTTTCTTTTATTGATGTGATGAATCATGGTAATTGTTTTGCGGATATTGAACCAACCCTGCTTCCCAGGTATAAATCCCACTTGGTCGTGGTGAATTATTTTTTTTAATGTATTGTTGGATCAGGTTGGCTAATATCTTGTTGAGGATTTTTGCATCCATGTTTATCAGGGAAATTGGTCTATAGTTCCCCTTTTTAGTGGTGTCTCTGTCTGGTTTTAGAATGAAGGTAATGCTGGCTTCGAAGAAAGAGTTTGGAAGTTTTCCTTCCATTTCTATTTTTTGGAACACCTTCAAGAGAATAGATGTTAACTCTTCCTTGAATGTTTGGTAGAATTCCCCTGGAAAGCCATCTGGCCCTGGACTCTTGTTTTTTGGGAGATTTTTGATTACTAATTCAATTTCCTTACTGGTTATGGGTCTGTTCAAATTTTCCATTTCTTCCTGTTTCAGTTTTGGTAGTGTATATGTTTCTAGGAATTTGTCCACTCCTTCCAGATTGCCCATTTTACTGGCATATAATTGCTCATAATATTCTCTTATTTTTGTTTTTATTTCTGCTGTGTTGGTTGTGATGTCTCTTCTTTCATTCTTGATTTTATTTATTTGGGTCTTTTCCTTTTTCTTTTTGATCAAACTGGCTAGTGGTTTATCAATTTTGTTAATTCTTTCAAAGAGCCAGCTTCTGGTTTCATTGATCTGTTCTACTGTTTTTTGGTTTTAATAGCATTAATTTCTGCTCTAATCTTTATTATTTCCTGTCTTCTGCTGGTTTGGGGTTTTATTTGCTGTTCTTTCTCCAGCTCCTTAAGGCGTAAGGTTATGTTGTATATCTGAGCTCTTTTTCCCTTCTTTAGGAAGGTCTGGATTGCTATATACTCTCCTCTTATGACTACCTTTACTGTGTCCCAGAATTTTTGGGCTGTGGTGTTATGATTTTCATTGGCTTCCATGAATTTTTAATTTCCTCTTTAACTTCTTGGTTAGCCCATTCTTTAGTAGGATGTTCTTCAGTCTCCAAGTATTTGTTACTTTTCCAAGTTTTTTCCTGTGGTTGATTTCAAGTTTCATAGTGTTGTGGTCTGAAAATATGGATGGTCTTTTTGTACTTGCATAGGGCTGATTTGTGTCCCAGTATATGGTCTGTTCTGGAGAACATTCCATGTGTACTGGAGAAGAATGTATATACTGCTGCTTTAGGATGAAATGTTGTGAATATATCTGTTAAGTCCATCTGGTCCATTGTGTCATTCAAAGCCCTTGTTTCCTTGTTGATTTTTTGATTAGATGATGTCCATTGCTTGTGAGTGGGGTGTTGAAGTCTCCTACTATTATGGTATTACTATTGATGAGTTTCTTTATGTTTGTGATTAATTGATTTATATATTTGGGTGCTGGCACATTTGGCACATAAATATTTACAATTGTTAGGTCTTCTTGGTGGATAGACCCCTTGATTATGATATAATGCCCTTCTGCATCTCTTGTTACAGAAAGTACTTTATTTTAAAGTCTAGATTGTCTGATATACGTATGGCTACTCCAGCTTTCTTTTGTTGACCATTAGCATGATAGATGG
>NC_064810.1:74760570-74826163 GCF_023721935.1 Panthera uncia | reverse complement strand
TTTATAATAAATATATATAATATATATTATATTATATATATTATATTTATTATATATATATTATATATTATTATATATATTATATATTATTATATATATTATATATATTATATATTATTATATATATTATATATATATTAATATATAATATATATAAATTATATATTTTTTACAATAATATATTTTATATATATATATTTTTTTCATCTTTTCTCCCCTCAGAGACTCCCCCTTAAATTTTCATTTAGGGCTGGTTTAGTGGTCAAAAACTTTAATTTTTGTTTGGGAAACTTTTATCTCTCCTTCTGTTTTGAATGACAGCCTTGCTGGATAAATAATTCTTGGCTGCATATTCTGATTCAGCACATTGAATATATCCTGCCACTCCTTTCTAGGTCTGCTGCAAACCTGATCTGTCTTCCCTTGTAGTTTAGGGACTTTTTTTTTTTCCCATGCTGCTTTCATGATTCTGTCCTTGCCTGAGTATTTTGTGAATTTGACTATGATATGCCTTGTTGATGCTCGGTTTTTGTTGAATCTAATTGGGGGTCCTCTGTGCTTCCTGGATTTTGATGTCTGTGACTTTCCCCAGGTTAGGAAAGTTTTCTGCTATGATTTGGTCACATAACCCTTCTACCCCTATTTCTCTCTCTTCCTCTTCTGGGACCCCTATGATTCTGATGTTGTTCCTGTTTAATGAGTCACTGATTTCTCTAATTCTTAAATCATGCTCTTTTGCCTTAATCTCACTCTTTTTTTTTTCTTCTTCATTATATTCCATAAGTTTGTCCTCTATGTCGCTGATTCTTTGTTCTACCTCATCCATCCTTGCCACCACACCATCCATCCGTGATTGCAGCTCAGTTATAGCATTTTTTTTATAAGTTTAGGGTTTATTTATTATTTATTTTTTATTTTTATTTATTTTTTTTAACATTTATTTATTTTTGAGACAGAGAGAGACAGAGCATGAATGGGGGAGGGTCAGAGAGAGGGAGACACAGAATCAGAAGCAGGCTCCAGGCTCTGAGCTGTCAGCACAGAGCCCGATGTGGGGCTCGAACTCACGGACCGTGAGATCATGACCTGAGCCGAAGTCCACCGCTTAACCGACTGAGCCACCCAGGCGCCCCAGTTATAGCATTTTTTATTTCATCCTGACTAGTTTTTGCTTCTTTTATCTCTGAAGAAAGGGATACTAATCTATTTTCGACTCCAGCTAGTATTCTTATTATTGTGATTCTAAATTCTGGTTCAGACATCTTGCTTGTATCTGTGTTGGCTAAATCTCTGGCTGTCATTTCTTTGTGCTCTTTCTTTTTGGGTGAATTCCTTTTGTTTCATCATTTTCAAGGGAGAAAAGGAATTAATGAGGTAGAAAAACTAAAATTAAAAAATTTTAATTAAAAAAATATTAAAATTAAAAAAAATTTTTCTCATTGCCATTCCTTTCTGGCCTGCCAAGTTTCAGTAGAGAGATCCGTCACGAGTCTTATCACACAATGGAGTACTACGTGGCAATGAGAAAGAATGAAATATGGCCCTTTGTAGCAACGTGGATGGAACTGAAGAGTGTTATGCTAAGTGAAATAAGCCATACAGAGAAAGACAGATACCATATGGTTCACTCTTATGTTGATCCTGAGAAACTTAACAGGAACCCATGGGGAGGGGAAGGAAAAAAAAAAAGAGGTTAGAGTGGGAGAGAGCCAAAGCATAAGAGACTCTTAAAAACTGAAAACAAACTGAGGGCTGATGGGGGGTGGGAGGGAGGGGAGGGTGGGTGTTGGGTATTGAGGAGGGCACCTGTTGGGATGAGCACTGGGTGTTGTATGGAAACCAATTTGACAATAAATTTCATATATATAAAATAAATAAATAAATAAATAAATAAATTTATTTTTAAAAACACACACATTAAGAAATTGAATAAATGATGCTAGATCCTAGGTGTGTTTTGGTCTGGCTGGTGAAAGTGGTTTAATAGATTACAGAAAAAAAAGGGGAGGGAGGAAATCGTTTGAGAATTTGAACAAATGAATACACTGAAGTAGACTAAAATGAAATGATGGGAGTAAGATAGATTTTGAAAAACTACAAAAAAAGTAAAGAATATAGTAGAAAAAAATAAAGAAAAATATTTTTAATAAAAATGAATTTTTTTCTCTTTCTGTATTCAAGAAAAAGAAAAATGGAAAAGAGAAAAAAGAAAAAAAAGGAAATCATTTGAGAATTTGAAAAAGTGAATACACTCTAGTAGACTGAAATAAAATGTCGGAGTAAAATAGAATTTGAAAAAAATTACACAAAAGTAAAAAATATAGTGAAAAAATTAAAGAAAAACATATTTTTAAATTTTTTTTTAATGTTTATTTATTTTTGAGACAGAGCGAGACAGAGCACAGGGGAGGGGCAGAGAGAGAGGGAGACATAGAATCCGAGGCAGGCTCCACGCTCTGAACTGTCAGCACAGAGCCCAGCGCGGGGCTCGAACTCACGGACCGCGAGATCACGACCTGAGCTGAAGTCGGACGCCCAACCGACTGAGCCACCCAGGCGCCCCAAGAAAAATATTTTTAATAGAAATTGAAAATAAAAATGAAGTTTTTCTCTTTCTCTATTCAAGAAAAAGAAAACGAAAAAGAGAAAAAAGGAAATCATTTGAAAATTTGAAAAAGTGAATACACTGAAGTAAACTAAAATAAAATGATGGAAGTAAAATAGAATTTGAAAAACTTTACACAAAAGTAAAAAATATAGTAAAAAATTAAAGAAAAATATTTTTAATAAATATTGAAAATAAAAATGAATTTTTTCTTTCTGTATTCAAGAAAAAGAAAGGAAGTGAAAAAGAGAAAAAAAGAAAAAGAAAATTGAATAGATGGACCTGCTAACAGATTGAAATAGGACTGAAATTACTTCATTTTCCCATAGAAGTCAGACTATGTAGCACTTTGTAGTCCATAAACTAAGCAGGTGGTGAGACTTGGGTTCTTGAAGAGCAAGGTTGGCCCAGTTGGGTGGGCTCTGTAATGGCTCCGTTCTTCACTAGATGGCGCTGCTAGCCTACTGGGGTGGAGTGCTGTAGCGCTCCTAAGTGCGTACGTGCATGAGCGGGAGCAGTGAAAATGGCGTCACCCAGCTACCCAGTATGGGAACTCTATTCTCTCTGATCAGCAATTGCACACCCGTCCTCCATCTTCAGCTTTCGTCCACTTCCCGCTTTTTCACTCTCCGTGATCAGGCCCCAAGCAATACCTCTCTCCCGAGTTTTGTCTCAGATGGGGCTGTTTTCCCCGGCCCCTTACTTCTGAAGGACTGCAGCTTTGACCCATTCCACCCCTCTGAGGGAGAGTCTCACCGAGCAATGGCCAAATGAGCTATGGCTGAATGTCAGCCGCACCCAGGAACACTTGCTAGACCCTGCTGCTTCTGGTGCCCCGAGACTGCAGCCAGGTACCAGCCCACCCCAGAAAAAGTTTGTGAGATAGTGTAGCAGCAGCATTTCGGGGATTATGGAAAATCACAACACACATCTGGCACCAGGCTTCACCGTCAACGACCTTGTTCCAGCACCAGCGAATGTGGCCGTTCTCTGGGGCCTTCTGGGACCAGGTGGCTTCAACAATCTCTACCAAATGTCCTTCCAGCAGTGGAACCGCTTTTCCCCATGACCCAAGAACCTCCTGGATGCCACTCTGCTCCTGGGGATTCGCCCTTCCCTCCAGAGCACCTCCAGTTATGGAGTTGAGCAGTTGCAGACTTTACGGTCCCCTTGCTTACAGTCTTAATGGAATTTAAACCCTCTCTTTTCTCCTTTCTCCCTTTTTAGTTTAGTCCCTGCAGCTGTTTCCAATTTTCCACTTTCTCTCAAGCTGCTTTTGGGGAGGGGTGCTTTTCCCGTATTCTCCTCCCCCTCTCCCCCCCCCCCCCCCCCTCGCTGTGTACCTGCTGAATTCTGTGGTTCAGGTTGTGCAGATTGTTGTGTTAATCCTTCAATCAGTTTTCTAGGTGTGTAGGATGATTTAGTGTTGGTCTGGCTGCATTTCATGGACGCAAGACACACAAAAAACTTCCATGCTGTTTGGCCATCTTGGCTACTCCCCCCCTGTCTTCCTATTTTTAAATTTTAGTTTCTTCTGTCTAGGGATGGGTTTTGTTTTATGTATTTTTCTTGGGCCTCTTGAGTCTGTAGACTGGTACTTTACATCAATGGAAAATTATCATCTATTAATTTTTCAAATACTGCCTCTTTCCCATTCCTATATTTATCTTCTCAAATGAAACTCTGATTACATATATTCATTCTCTACATTTTAACATTTATGTCTCTTAATCTTTCATATTTTCCAACTCAATTTTTACTCTCTGCTGGCATTCTGAATCCTTTCTTTGGATCTGTTTTTTAGTTCACTAATTCTGTCTTCAGCTTTGTCTAATATTCAGGTTAATCTACCCAGTAAATTTTAAAATTACATTTATTGTATATATTTAACTTCCAGAAATTCTAAATTATTATTTTTCAAATCTTCTTTTATCTGGTCATGGTTTGAACCTTTCTTTTCATGTCTTTATCATATTTTTATCCTTACAGTACAGCTCTGAAAAGAAAAAAAAAAACAACCCAGTATCCAAAGTTCTTTTTGGTTTATTTTACCTTCTATTGTCACTTGTTACTGGCACTTGGCATTATTCACTGATATCTATACCCTGAAAATTTATATAAATAAAACCTCAGTTCTGTGGGGTTATACATATGTACTCAAGGTAGAAGTCAGCTTTGGTACTTGCTTCTTTTCCAGGAAAATCACATACAGAAATATGTACTTATCTTTAATATGTGATTAGGTATTTTATTTGTTTTAGTTGAAAGAATTTTTTTTTTATTTTTTAATGTTTAGTTTTGAGTGAGAGAGAGAGAGAGACTGAGAAAACAAGAGGGGGAGGGACAGAGAGACAGAAGGAGACACAGAATCCAAAGCAGGCTCCAGGCTCCAAGCTGTCATCACAGAGCCTGATGCGGAGCTCAAACTCACAAACTGAGATCATGACCCGAGCTGAAGTCAGAGGCTTAACAGACTGAGCCCCCCAGGTGTCCTGAGAGAATTCTTTATATCTCTTTCAAATTGCAGATTGAGATCAAATTGTGGATCATGCAACAATTTATGAGGTCATAACCAACAGTTTGAAAAATAGAGTCAAAGAGAATAAAATGGAACATAATAGAAAATATCAGGGTGCATTACATATAATGGTAGTATCATTTTGTGAAAAAAATTGTTTATCTCTCTTCTCTACCTTCCTCTTCTCCTTCGTCTTCCTGCTTCTCCCTCTCTCCCTCCCTCTCTCTCTCTCTCTCTCTCTCTCTCTCTCTGTTGTTCAGGTTTAAATGTGTGTGTGTGTGTGTGTGTGTGTGTTTCTGTATCTGTGTGCCACTATCAGTAAATTTCAAAAGATATTTAAGATACCTAATCTGCCTATGGATAGTTAGTATATTGCAGAATTTTTTCTGATCTTCTTTGTTTGCATGGTCTTAGAATATAAGTGTTTTGTTGAGAATAATCCACCTTACTTGAGCAAATTGGAATTCTGTAAGTTCCTATAAAATGCCCATAAGGATTTTTTCCGAGTTATAAATTGTTATTTGGACCCAAGTGTGTGTGTGTGTGTGTGTGTGTGTGTCTGTGTGTGTGTTTATAAATGCAATTTCCTTTAGGAAAATAACAAAATCACAATAATGACAAAAAGTGATATCTACAGCAATGTTTGTGTACCCATCATGAACACTGGGCTTATTACTGAAGCTGTTTCGAAAGAGCTGCATCCGACTTTCAGGCAAAGCAAATGCTGAGAATCATAGGCAAAAAGCCCAGTGTTAAATACTAATTCCATCATCTCTCCGAGGCTTTGCTGCTATTCCTGAGCAGAACCTAGGAAGACCATGTTGAGGGGGCCTGGGGTTTCCCCCGCTGGAGGGTGTTGTAGTCTGTGTCTCAGTGCAATTGCAGTGCACCTTGTGACAAGCTGGTGTGGGAGGCCTTTCCCTGGAGTGCGACCTATTCTGGGAAGCCACCCACACCCTCATGAATATTTAAAATCTGGCTCTGGCACTGCTGGCTGATCTGTGTCCTACTCTGGGAAACAATGCATAATGAATCACCAGTTTTACCTCCCTCCCTTCTCCTCCACAAACAAACACAGGATGCCTCTCTGATTTATTTATTTCTAGATTGCATGCCAGTAAGGGAAGCACTGTAGACTGCATTGTTCAGCAATTCTCCAGGATTTTACAATCCCATTTTATTAGTTTTTCCTGAATAAATCCCATGACATTGACATAGCTGACTTTCTTATTGGGAAAAGCAGATTTCTAGATATTATAGCTTAATGTTGTGGAAAAAGAGACTTAAACTATTTAGTTAGGACTCTTGATTTCTGGCTCTGGCAGTAACTACCTGGGGGAGGAAGGGCAGTATAGTTCTCCAAAATATGTTTTCATTTTCATAGCTGTAAAATGGGGATAAATCTTCTTTGATTCCCTTAAGGGATGTTGTAAGGATTATGGAAAATATTATCATGTATTTATATATAATAAATATATAAAATTAGAAAAATCTAATTAGAAAATATGTTAGAAAATTTGGCACGGTAGTTAAGAGTTAAGAGGGAGGGAGGCCTTGGAGAGCTGTGCAAATTTGAGTAGATAATTCACTTTTCTTTAGCTTGAGTGTCTTCATTTGTAATGCAGAGAAAAATAATATTCCTACATATAAGGGTTGTTTTAGAATTAAGTGGGTTAGTGTGTATACGATATTTTTAAAAAAATTCTCGTATATACTAGACTCTCAGTAACTGCTAGTTCTTATTAAAGAAACATACAAACAT
The DNA here is from genome assembly GCF_023721935.1 of Panthera uncia. Lineage (NCBI taxonomy): Eukaryota > Metazoa > Chordata > Mammalia > Carnivora > Felidae > Panthera > Panthera uncia. The sequence continues at coordinate 74,819,278 of NC_064810.1, read as the reverse complement.
TCAGCATTATAATTGTTTTGGGACTTCCAATGGGTTATGAAGATGTAAGCTTCTGCACGACAGAGATGTTTCTGTACAAAGCATAGAACATTTTGACAGTATAATGCTTTGCTATTTGTATATATTGCAAAAGCTCCCTAGCCTAAAATAGAATCTTAGGCCTAAAGGATAAAATGTGACCCATATTTCTTTTCACTCCTCAGCAAACTGTTATTTTTGTTCTTCTCACAGGAAAGCCCTCTATGATTAGTGTTTGATGACCTCTCTGTGGATCTGCTTGCAACCTTGGGACACATCCTCTTTAAGATTTCTTTAATAAGGTAGCTTACTAACTCTTGTTGTCCTTGATAATTCCCTGGGGAAGCTGTTCCTGGGGATACCATCAGGTAGCATAGTCCCTCACTTAACTCAGTGATATAACAATTTTGATGGACAGAGCACCAACTTTCATTATGTGGTTTGCATATATACACAGTGAGGATTCAGGGTCTGTTTGGGCTATGAATCGATTCACCTAAACCATAGTACTGTCATTTTAGTTACTTTTCTATATGGCACATAAAGTTTGGGGATGCACTGGGTCCAGAGTTTAGGCTTTGTACATTGTCTCCAGGACTTTATGGTTTGTGATGTGACTAGGAAAAAGGTAGGATGTGACTTTCAGCTCTGTTCCGGTCAAATAATGAATTCTACCCCTGTCTTTTTGTCTTCCCAGACTATTTTTGATTCATTTTGTCACCTTGTGAAAACTACCAGCTATCAATAAGTACCTCATCACCTGTTTTTCTAAGGCATATCAATATTAGGTTCAATAGAATAGTAACCTTCTTTAAATATAACATGAAAGATGGTCCTTTCACCAGTGGCTGCCATCTTGGCATGGTCATTCATTCTGTTCTCTTTCTTCAGTCTCTTCCCCTGGTCTGACATGCTTCTCATCTCTGTTTTATCTTTTTGTGATCTTGCTTCCTCTTGGTCTCCCTATCCTTTATACTACAACATTGATTGGATTTATTATGAAACAATGATTAAATGGAATAAGCATGATAATTATAGAAAGAAAAGATAAGTGATAGCAAGTATTTGCACAATTATAGAATTTAGAGCTGAATTCCACCTTAAGGAGTCACTAAGAGAGTGAATGGTTGTAGAAAAGACATAGCCATTTACATGGTTTCTACTTCTCATATAAATATCAAACACTTGTAAAATGTCAGAGCCAAAGAAAACTTTAGAGGTTACTCTGCTCCCTTAGTGAACCAAAAATAGATACTGATTTCCTACTATATGCTGGGCAGTGTTCTTCAGCATTGGGATATAGTAGTGATCAAGACAGAGAAAGTTCTAACACTCACGGAGCATATATACCTTAAAAACATTTTTAAAAATTATTGAGGTATATTAACATATAACCTATTAGTTTCAGGTGTACAATATAATGCTTTGCTATTTGTATATTTTGCAAATGATCACCACAAGTCTAGTTAATATCCATTACTGTACATAGTTACAAAAATTTTTTTCTTGTCATGGGAACTTTAAGAACTATTCTCTTAGTAACTTTCAAACATGAAATACAGTATTATGAACTGTAGTCACTATGCTATACCTCATAACCCCATGACTTAACCTTATATATACTATATTTTTTATATATACATACTATATAATAAAGTTTAATTTGTATATTAGGCACAGTAACAGATTAACAACAGTAATTAATAATAAAATAGAACAATTGTAACAATATACTATAATAAAAGTTATGTGAATGTGGTCTCTCTATATCTTAAAATAGCTTAATTAGAGGGGCTCCTGGGTGGATCAGTTTGTTGACCGTCCGACTTTGGCTCAGGTCATGATCTCACAGTTCGTGGGTTTGAGCCCCGTGTCGGGCTCTGTGCTGACAGCTTGGAGCCTGGAGCCTGCTTTTGAGTTCTGTGTCTCCTTCTGTCTCTGCCCTTCCCCCGCTCATGCTGTGTCTCACTCTGTTTCTCAAAAATAAATAAATGCAAAAAAAAATTAATATTAGATTGTATTCATCCTTCTTAAGATGATGATGTGAGATGAAAAAAATGCCCACATGATGAGATTAAGTGAGGTGAATGATGTAGGCACTGTGACATAATGTTAGGTTACTATCTGGAGCATCTGCTTCCAGACTTTGATTGACTGAGGGTAACTGAAATCAAAGAAAGTAAAACCACGGATAAGTTGGTTTACTGTAATTCTCATAACAGATGAGGGGAAAGAGCTTTAAGAAAGGAAGTAGGGGTGCCTTGTGGCTCAGTCAGTGAGGCATCTGACTTTGGCTCAGGTCATGATCTCATGGTTTGTGAGTTTGAGTCCGCATCAGGCTCTGAGCTGTCAACACAGAGCCTGCTCTGGATTCTGTGTCTCCCTGTCCCTCTGCCCCTCCCCAGCTCATGCTCTGTCCCTCTCTTTCTCTCTCTCAAAAATAAATAAAGCATTAAAAAAATTTAAAGAAAGGAAGTAATTTCCCATAATATTCTTTATATAAATGAAGAATATAAGTGGAGCCCTTTGACATTCAGCCCTATTCTTTTCCCACCACAATACTTGTTATGTGCAACTCAGATATGACTATGGTTTTCTTAGATCTCTCCACTGTGTTTCTTGGCTTAATCCACTGCTGAGGCTCATTGACAGGGAGCACATTTATGTTTAAAATTGCAGAAAATAAATGATCTGATTGCCAATCTGCTTTACCCGTGTAGGATTTTCGTATGCTTCATTATGATATCATTTCCTTTCATTCCACATTATAAGATATTCACTAAAAATTAGGCAGCAGTATTTGGGCCGACATACATAAGAAAAATTTATCCCAGTTAGAGTATGAAACTGTCCCCTTGGGAAGGACACGTTATCCTCAGTTGAGCCAAAATTATATAGTGCAAATAATTACACATTTGCCTGACTAAAACCATTCACTATTTTAAAAATAATCTCTTTTGCCAGCTGATGCTGAGCTCTGTGTTAAATCAGAGGCTTTATACTAAAAAATATGCTGTAGTGTGGGAAATACGGGGCTCCTCTGAAATGTCTCATTAAAAACAATTAAGAGGCTATTAGCTCTAGCACAAGAAAAATAATGCAACTATTAATCTTCATGCTTAAGTACTGACAGGTGGGAAAAAAACTACTGAAACCACAAGGATAGTTGTCTAAAAAGGAAAGGAAAATCCCCTTTCTTCTGCATTTTCATATACAATGTGTGCAGAATAATTTTGTTTTGCATACTTTCTTCCAAATATTTTAGAGTCATAGAAAGTAAAAAGTAAAACTTAGAACTTTAATTCACTTAATTTAGAATCATTGATTTCAAGCTGCCCATTTTACAAATGAGGCAACTAATATTCAGAAATGAGAGGGTCCTTCTCTCTCTCTCTCTCTCTCTCTCTTGCTCACTCTGTTTCTCTCTCTCTCTGCCTATGGCTCACTTGTGCCCCTCTCATAAAAAAAGAAAAAAGAAAGAAAGAAATGAGTGGGGCTTCTCACGGTCATGTAACAGGTTGACGGTATGTCAGGATAACAATCAGCTCTGATGGTGTTCATAAGGCTCATTGCACGTCATTTCTCCTTGTCTCCTTAGAAAGTCTACGTTTTCTTCAGAAATCTGATCTCAGAATATCATAGTTTGTATTTCAGTAAAGGAACAGATGCATAGAGATCTTCCAAGAAAATTAATGCTACTCAAAGTACAGATATTAGTTATTCTATTAATAATAACTTTTATCTCATGAGATAAAAAGATCATTAAGACCTTTCCTTGAAAAATAGTGAGTGGGGCACCTGGGTGGCTCAGTTAGTTAAGCATCCAGCTCTTAGTTTCAGCTCAGGTCATGATTTCACGGTTTATGAGTTCAAGCCCCACATTGGGCTCTGTGCTGACAGCATGGAGCCTGTCTGGGATTCTCTCTTTCCCTCTCTGTCTTCCTCTCCTCTGCACTCTCTGTCTCTCAAAATAAATAAACTTAAAAAAAATAAAAATAATTAAAAATAAAATAAAAACAAAATAGTGAGGAGAACACATGACACTTGGCCATCTCTGTGAAATGTATCCTGATTAGAGTAGGCCTCGCTGACCCTCTTTTGTGCTACTAATTCTAGGTCTATATATTTCTGTTGTATTGTGATGATTGTACCAAATTATTAGACATTTCCTTGTGCCTAAGCATGAAAACGAAATTTCCATTTAAAAAATATTTTCAGGGGTGCCTGGATGGCTCAGTCAGTTGGGCATCCAAATTTGGCGCAGGTCATGATCTCATGGTCCGTGGTGGGTTCAAGCCCTGTGTTGGGCTCTGTGCTGAGAGCGTGGAGCCTGCTTCAGGTTCTGTGTCTCCCTCTCTCTCTGCCCTTCCCCTGCTCATGCTCTGTCTCTGTCTCAAAAATAAATAAACATTAAAAAATTTTTTTAAATCTTTTCAGGGGCGCCTGGGTGGCTCAGTCAGTTAAGTGTCTGACTTTGGCTCAGGTCATGATCTCCTGGTTCATGGGTTCAAGCCCTGCATTGGGCTTTGTGCTGACAAGCTTGGAGCCTGGAGCCTGCTTTGGATTCTATGTCTGCCTCTCTCTCTCTATCCCTCCCCTACTTGTGCTTACTCTCTCTCTCTGTCTTTCTCTCTGTCTCAAAAATAAATAAACATGAAAAAAAATTTTAATATTTTCAAATAAATAAACTTTGGGTCAAAAATTAACTGACACATTAACCATATTAACTGTCACCGCAGAGCAGCAGGATAAAAAGAGCACTGATGCAGATACAGAGTATTATCAGTATTATAATTGCCTTTGGGCATCATGAATTAGAAAGAGATATAATTAATCAAGTGTTGTTTACAAAAGGTGCTTTTCTTTATCTTTTAGTTGGTTTTTTTTTTTTTTTTTTAATGGAAAACAATGTATAGCCAGACAGGGAAAAAAAACAATCTGCTGATAAAACAGTCACAAATAGTTTGTAGTATTTCCTACAAGGCGACAGTTCACAATATTGTTGGGGAGGAAAATTTTTTATATACTCTTCAAGCTTCTTTTAGCTGTTATAATAGTTAAACTGACGTGAGACAGATTCAAAGGAGAAAAGAACCAAAGTTTAGTTTTTTTCTCACAAAGTCTCAATAATAAAACCAAGACCCAAAGAAGTGACCAAAGCAGGCAGTTTAAGCAAAGAGACACAAATCTGTGAGAAATTAACAGGACAAAGAGAACTTATGTTCAAAAGCTTTAATGAATAAGGAATTCTAAACAGAATTTGGGCTGGGGTAGTAAATTAATAAAAGTAACAAGGTTTGTTTATATAGTTTCCTCTGCTCTGAATTCCCTATCTCTGGTGATAAGGAAGTCTCTTTACCTCCTGATACTGGGAGGGTACTTTTCATATGAGAGATTTATTTCTTGCTTTTTGGAGACAAGAGGGGTGGTCAGGGTGTTCTTGCACTGGTTGCTTCTTAAGTAACTTTAATACAAAATAATCAGTATGCTAAGGTGGCACATTTTCAAGTGGCCCTGTTCTTGGCCCCCACAATATTTAGACAGTGTTTGCTAATATACAATATTTTTCCATGTAATCATTTTTTTTTATCTTTCAACTATCCTATCAGACAGATAAAGCAGGCATTTATTATTCCCGTTATACAGGTGAAGTAACTAATACAGACAATAATAAAGTGATTTGTCATAAATAAATGAAGAAGCTGAGACTTTTGTCTGGACCTTCTTTCCCTGCTCATATCACCTCTTTCTTTGGAGTCCCACAGGATTTAAGGCTTTAAACCAGAATCCCAGTATGTTAGATTTCTGTTCCTATCTCAGAAGAATTTCCTATACAAAACAGCAAGGTTTAAATTAAACAGTATTAGATGAGGAGATCTTGATTCCAGTTCTAGTTTAACTTTGGGGAAAATCACCAAACTCTAGCGGTCACTGATCCTTTAAATGGGTGGCATCCATCAGGAAGTTTCTGGTAACTCTGTCACTAAGAGAGTTGAGTCACTTCTCAAAGACTTTGTTTGACAGAAGTCTAATATTCATAACATGTAGTACACAATAAAGGAATGTATCCAAATTCCTATTTAAGCTGATGGATGTTACTCTGTTTTCTGAAGGGAATATTCTAGGCCTCATGTTAGAAAGTAAAGATGATTCCTACCAGGAGCACTAGAACCAGTAGATCTGAGTGGACCTTTATAGCCAGAAAGATTTTTCATCTAAAGTGTTTATAGAAGGGGAAACATAATATTCCTTTGTTCCATCAAAGTTTCACCATTGGTATACCTTGTGCATTGATGATCAATACAGAGGTTTCCCTGTCTCTCTTACACATTGTTAACAATAATAACAATAAATTGAACCAGTCCTATTTTGCTTCCTCTGGTTATGTCGCCATGATTGAAAAAGCTTATTTGATGATGTTTTTGTGAAAATGTCCATATGAATGCAAAGGTATATATGATATGTGCTGGATAGCTAGTTTATGCCAGCACACCCTATATGCCCCCGTTAATCACTATCTTCAGAATGTAGAGATCCCATCCTCCCTCTATGTTCCCACCAAGCAGAATGTATAGAAGAATGTATTGTACAGTGTTTCAAGGTCAGGGACTCTGGGGGTGGCCAACCTGGAGCATATCCCCTATAACAAAGAGTGTCAAGATAGCAGGACTTGATGTCAGGAATGCTGGCCTTGTAAGGGGGAAGGACTACAGATAGTTGCTAGGATACATTGCTATGCCATAAAGTCTTGCTGCATGTAGATCCCAGCAGGACATGCCTTGTCCAGTTGGCTGCTTCTGGACTCTCTGTCTGTAAGTTGCCCCAATAAATCTGTGTCTCAGTTGCTGTCTCTGGGTCTTTTCTTTGACTTCACTGGGCCATCCCCCACCCTTGGCTTAGAGTCTGCTGGGATGTAGCTATGCAAGGTAAAACTGAGAAGGTAAACTAGAATGCTGGATCACTCAAGAGTGAACATGGGAAGATATAGGTGTTTAAGGTGTATATAAACACCTAGATGTATACACACAGACACACTGAGCATGCATTCTCAACTACCAATAATGGCTGTTTGTTACGAGGAAGGGCAGGATGTATCAATAAGGTGTAATTATTAACATTTCTGTGTACAAGTCATTGTTGTATTTTTTTAACCATAGATATTCTGTCCTAACTGTATGTATCTATATGCTGTAGTGAGATGATACACTGTAATTATTCTATTAGTTTAAGGCTAATTGTTTTGGTTTTTGAAAGCCGTTTGTGCTGAGGAAGCCCATTCAAGACAATAATACCAAGCAAAAGGAGCAAACCATTAAATGGGAAAAAAATCAATATTAATATCCTCTAGTTTTTAGTGGCAGGTAACCACTGGTCAAAGTGTTGGCCATATTGAGCATTCATTAAGTTTAGGAAACTGAGCACTTATCCAGTAGGCATTACGTATGGAATTTAATATGAAAGGTATTTTTTACACATTATGGTTGATTTACCAAAGAAGAAAATCTTCTTCCTTGCCATACAAGTGATTAGAAATTTAGACTTATTGTTCCCCTACCCCTTCTCAGCCCCAAATGTAAGGGTCAAACAGGATGTGATTCAGAAGGAAACAAGGACAATTCCTACTTGGTTTTCTGGGCAGCCATCCAAGCAAGCTCTCTTCACTGCAGCTTTGAAGTATGACAAAGAAATAGCTGCCCCAGGTGGTGTAGCAGCAAGATGCCTTCACACTGCAGGAGAATCTCATCAAGGAGAATCAGCTTGGTGAGAAATATTACTGAAGTGATTTGGAGTGATGGTGTTTCAGAAGGGAACTGCTAAATAGAATTCAAAAGATTACTTAGGTTGACAGTTGTGATGAAGAGAGTCTTTCCTTTGATAAAATCTCATCCTTCTCATAGCCCTCCACTCCCATGTTTGTGATTTAGAAATTCAGTGTAGTTTATTTAATGTGTTTTTGGTAAGTTACATAAAATAGTATGCTATATTAAATTATATTTTGTATCTGAAAATTTTGTGAAATAAAGATAACTCTTTTTTTGTCTTGATATTTTAGTCATCAAAATGGAAATAATACAGTTTTTATTTTTTTTTAATTCTTTAAGTTTATTTATTTATTTTGAGAGAAAGAGAGGGAGTAGGGGAGGGGCAGAGAGAGAGAGGGAGGGAGAGAATCCCAGACAGGCTCCATGCTGTCAGCACAGAGCCTGACATGGGGCTGATCTCACAAACCATGAGATCATGACCTGAGTCAAAATCAAGAGTCAGATGCTTAAACGACTGAGCCACCCAGGTGCCCTAACAATAAAGTTTTAATTTAGACTTCTATTAAAGAGAAGATTTATAAAACTAAGTCTATATTTTTGTAAAGTTTCAAAGGAAACAAGGCGTTTCATATACACATGGAGTACTTTATTTGTGTGTAAGAAGATTCTTATAATCACCCTAACTAAATGTATCATCTGTATATCAACAAATATCTTGTTAGTGGTACAATAGATAAATATAATAATGATTTCATGTTTCTAAAGCAGATTTATTACATTGTGGAGAAGAATGCCATTAATATAAGAGATACATGGAAAGGAATATGAATGTTAAAACAATGTAAAATGAGAATTTACAGAGATCTGTATACTTCTGAATTGGTGAAACATGTTTCAATAAGTGGAGGATTATATCATCATGAGAAAGTCCAGCCTCACTTCAATCAGGGACCTCTAATATTTTTTTTTCTGTGACTGAAGGTAGAGCTTGCTTTATCCCCTGTAAATTAACATTCTGTATCTAAAGGTGGAAACTCCCACACTGGGATTTACTAAAAGAAATTCTAATGATTTTAGTATGATTATTAAGAAACTTATGTATCTTACCTACTCAGTTAGAAGCTGCTTATGGATGGAAATTATCAATCTTTTCCCTTTTTCCTGAATATTATTGGAGAAATGATTCACTTATGGCCTCAGACCAAAATAGTTCCTTCTCTAAAACTTCACTCAAGGAACACTTTAGACATCTATGTCACCCCACCATTCCTAAAGTTTTATGATAAAGGACTGTATTATTTTGAGTTAAGCATCTCTACTCACTGGAATTACTGAGTAGATGTGCACTAGTTATTAAATGAGATAGATTTAAAGTATACATGCCAATTTCACATCTGTTCTTTTTTTGATAGATGAATTCTTGGGAGTATAGTCATTTGATTTTACAAAGTGACATTTTGAATACCACAGTGATTTTAAAGGGCGAGAGATTTGTGAATTAAAGGGTTGTTACTGCATGGGGAGCTGCCCGTTCCACCTTATGTCTAAGTTGGCTATGGTTAGAGGTGTTATAACTAAATGGATGATATAGAAAGGCTCCATGCCCTCTCAGGGACAATTCTTCTGTGAAGCCATCATGGCTCGGTATTTTATTTTTAATTTTGTAAGTGAAGAAAATTGATTTTTAGGCTCCCTCAACTTTTAGAGATTGATTCACTTTAATCAAAATTACTTGAAATTGAGAGAAACCAAATATATATGGCAAAATTAATTTTCCATTGACTCCAAGATTCTTTTTTTGGCATTTAAGATTTGGTATTCAAAGTACATGGGAAATAAGAATAGTCCTCATAATAGCTTTTTGAGTGTGGATTAGAGTATTGGGATGGTGATGGCTTGAAGATAGTCCTTCTAGGTTTGAGAAATTGAGAAGAATCAAACCAGTCAAAATATATAGATACTTTTTTGAAGTGCACATATTTTATTATGTACATTTCTACCTATTATTTTTTGCTTTATTATTGTTAAAAATGATTTGACATGGCTAACTACATGTGATGTAAAATGAGGCAAAATTTTAAGTACCTCATTCAGTTGTAACCACTTGATAGCTATAAATAAATAAAATCTGTTTCTAACATGTGTGTGAATGTAAGCAAATGTATATGAGTGCACACACACAGACACACCTACACTATATATACACATGCATACATACATGCATTTGTCAAAATCACTATGAAATACTCCCATCTAGTTCCTCAGGGGAGACATGATGTTCACCTTGCTTGCTTGTTTGACTCTAGCTCATGGTATAAGATTAGGGATTAGACTGAAACTCAGCTTCCAAGAGCATCTAATTCCCTGGTCCTGAATAAGTCAACTCCAGGTTGAGGTATTTGTTTTTCTAAATTGTTAAAGATTGAGCTGGTACACCTGATAGGGGATCTGTGAAAAAATTCTACACTCTAAAGAATGACATGCATATACTAAAGAAAGAACAAGAGCATTTATTTGTAGATTTATATTAGGAAACAAATCAATTTAACAGTTTCTGGTTTTTGCTCTCAATATAATTCAATAAAACATAGAATCTATGAAATAAATCCAAAGATGAGATAAAACAACAATCAAAGAAAACAGACTGAGATGAAAAGGCAGCTAGCTTAAAGGCGGAAATAGAGAACCACATGAGATAAGAAACAGTTTGAAGAAACTGAAATTGCTATTGTAAAGGCATTTAGTAACCCTGGGTGAAAATGTCATCTGGCTAGAAGAATCTAATAGATTTTGCTCAACTGTTTTCTCTAAAATAATTCATAAATAAATGACTTTCACAGTATTGAAAATAAAGATTGATAGAAAACTAAGCAAGGAGAAAATAATTAAGAGTTATTTTTACTGCAGTTAAAAAATTGCCACATAGATTTCTGCTCCAACCTGCCTCAGGACCTTTGCATTTCCTTTTTCTTCTGCTTAGAATATTCACTCCACTCACTTTTAGCAACTCAGTGGGTTGACTCCTGTTGATTCTTCATATCTGTCTCCAAATGTCACATCCTCAGAGAAGCCTTTGCTGAAGGCTAGATTATGTCAGGTTCTTTTTTTTTTTCTTTTTTTCTCTCTTGACAATATACTAGCCCACTAGAATGAAAGATATTTCATGGGATTAGGAAATTTGTCTTTCTTCACTGATCTATCTGCAAAATCTGGAAAAGCAGTTGGACAGAGAAGGTACTCAATGAATATTTTTGACTAAATTAATTATTAAATGTCATTCATCAGAATCTGTTATAATTTTTTTTGTCTGTGTGTTTTATTTTCTATTTCCTTATTTGATCAATTAGCTCCACGAGGCTGGGGACATGCACTCTGTGTGTATTTTGGTCACCACTGTATGGGGGAACAAAGCAGAACACTTGGTACATACTAGACAATTAAATATTTGTGGAATATTTACTGGGCATTGAACCAGCACTATAGACAAAGGCAGAAATATGTAAAGCTCTAGTAACACTGATCACTAGGAATTATAGCTATTCAAGGGTACTATATAGTTATGTTTTGAAGAAAAGAGGAAGGCAGTACTACCAAAGAGCAGATATATCCTGCATGGAGGGCCAATGGAAACTTGGAAGTGTGCATTTTAATCTCCTCTCCACTTAGGGTCTGTGGATGGCATTTAATACATCAGTAGAGTGAGATGAAATCAGTCCATTAACCAGTCTGTTAACAAATCCAAGTTTTTGCAGGTTCCACGTTGTCTGAGGATATTGAAAGGTTATTTGGAGGGGTAGAGTGAGATGAAATCAGTCCATTAACCAGTCTGTTAACAAATCCAAGTTTTTGCAGTTTCCACGTTGTCTGAGGATATTGAAAGGTTATTTGGAGGGGCCAGTTGAAATCTAGAGAACAAGAGAGGAATATTGAGAGGTACAGAATTCCTCTGAAAATAGCTTATAATACAGAAGAAATTTTTGGAAGGTTTTTGACCTCCTCAGAATAATACATGAAGATATGGAACTCCATGGATTAGGAGCAGTCTTGAGGAAAGAATAGCTTGAGATAAAAGGCAACTAAATATTATACAGAATGGAAATGGATGAGATAGGAAAGGTTATTGAAGAAACAAAAATGCTGTATTAGAACTAAGTCAGCCAGTGCCTGGGTGGGTCAGTCTGTTAAGTATCCGACTTTGGCTCAGGTAGTGATCTCACAGTCTGTGACTTTGAGCCCTTCAGATTTTGTGTCTCCCTCTCTCTCTGCCCCTCCCCTGGCTCACACTCTGCTTCTCTCTCTGTCCCTCTGTCTCTTTGTCTCTCTCTCTCTCTCTCTCTCTCTCTCAAAAATGAAAATAAACATTAAAAGAAAAGAAGTCAGCACTGGACATAGTAAAAATCATAATTTATTCTGAAGGCATATATATTAGTAACATGAGATACAAATTTGAGAATATCTTCTAAAATATTCTATAAAGATCAGTTAAATTATGAGAAAGAAGATGATAATTATGGAAATTTTACATTGTAATGCTAACACCCAGATTTGGGACATTTTGAAGTAATGACTGGAATAAATGGATCAGAAACAATAGCAGAAGAACATTTCTTTGACATAAGACATGACAATGCAAATATAAAAGAACATAATGTCTTCACGGGTAGACAATGGGAAAGATATTAGCACCAAAGTATCTTTAGGCAAAACATTTTAACTACATTGATAATTTAAAGGGCTAAAAAATGAAAAATATAACGTACTTTGACTTTCAGCAATAAATACTGAAAGAAAATGTCCATTTTGAGGGAAATTATTGTCATCCAAGACTTGTACACACTGCCAAATCATTTTTGCTTTATGAAGAAAACAGAAGACTCAAAAATGTATTGGCTCAGAAAATACATCACCTGTATATCCTTCTTCTTCTTTTAAAAAAAATTTTAATGCTTATTTTTGAGAGATAGAGAGGGAACAGGGGAGAGAGAGAGAGGGAGAGACACAGAATCCAAAGCAGGCTTCAGGCTCTGCATTGTCAGCACAGAGCCCGACGACATGGGGCTCGAACCCAGGAACTGAACCATAAAATCATGACCTGAGCTGAAATCAGATGCCCAACAGACTGAGCCACCCAGGCGCCCCTATCTTTCTTTTTCTTAAAGAAAAAGACCACAAACTTTTGAAAATGTATTCCAAACAACTGATCAAGCAAATTTAAGAGCCAGATACAGGGATACTTCTGGCATAAATTCTAATTATGATGGTGAGTACACATGCAAAGATTAACTACAGGAACAAAACATCATATAATTTAAAAAACACATTATTTTAACAAATATTTAAAACTGAATGAGGGTTGGGGCGCCTGGGTGGCTCAGTCAGTTAAACATCAACTTCAGCTCAGGTCATGATTTGCGGTTCAGGAGTTTGAGCCCTGTGATAGGCTGTGTGCTGACAGCTCAGAGCCTGGAACCTGCTTCAGATGCTGTGTCTCCCTTTCTCTCTGTCCCTCCCCCGCTCATTCCCCCCCTCCCCCCTCAAAAATAAGTAAAGCATTATTTTTTTTTAAACTGAATGCGGGTAAAGAAGAAATGACCATTATCATCAACCAATTGCTGAAATAAAGGAGAGCTAAAAAGACAAACCCATACATATTTGATTCTGGTGAGCTTCACTGTTATCCAGCAAATGCATAGATAATGTTAATTATTTTTTAATCCTGTTCCATGTTTTTTCACATATGAACTCATAAGAAATATTGCTTGGATAGTATTTTTTTTTTAGAGAAATGTAATCAAACTTTTAGCAGATATAAGTAGGATGTATACCTTCCAAAAACTACAGGAGATAAGACAAAAAGAAAACACAAAGGAAATAGTAAGAATGTGTAAACAAATAGGAAGAAGAGGACACAATGGCATAAATAAAAGCTAAGTATTTTATTTCAAAATATAAATGAAAATGAAGTTAATCTTAAAATAAAAGCAAAGACTATCAAATTGGATTAAACTATTTGTGGTTTACATGTGTCATGCCAAAATGAAAGTTTTATGAATATGGTATGTAAAACTTGGGCAGTGTCTCAAAGCAAGCATTGAATGTAAGGGATGATATTAACACGAAAAAGACCAATTCAGAGCAAAAGCTCTCATGACAAAGACCGTCATCTTACATTAATAAAAGGTCTAATTAGCAATGAAGATTTATCCAAGAAGCCTAGCATTTCACAATTCAACCAAGGCAAATGTTTTTTCTTTCTCTTTTCTTTTTTTTTTTTTTAAGTTTATTTATTTTGAGAGAGGGGGAGAGAGAGCATGAGCTGGGGAGGGGCAGAGAGAGAAGGAGAGACATAATCCCAAGCAGGTTGTGAGCTATCAGTGAGGAGCCCGATGCCAGAGCTAGAACTCTTGAACTGTGAGATCATGACCTGAGCTGGGATCAAGAGTCGGACTCTTAACCAACTGAGCCACCTAGGGGCCCCTAAAAGCAAATGGTTTTTCAACACAAAATGAAAGTCTTGGCACACATTTACCTGTAGTTTCTCTACACTTGTGCTAGGACTTCCTACAACCGTAAGTAATCCAGACTCTGATTGACTTCCTGAGAGTTGTCAACCAACCAGAAACTTCCTGATGTTAATTATTTTGGCAACTGTCTAGTCATTTAAGCCTGCCACACTAAAACTGGTTTTCCTTCTGTGCTTTATTCTTATCACCATAATATTAGAATTTCTTTTCCTTTAACTCAAACTCTCCCTAATCTCTTAATCTTCCAAACATTACCACAATATCCTCTGGGCCCTATGTTTTTGGTAACCAACTTTGCTACTTCTTGGCATTCACTGAAAATAGTCTCTCTTCTAAGAACACTATTTCCACTGCATCTGTCTTAAACAGATGGTGCTCATTTCTCTCACACCCCATACCAACCAGGGTAAGGAAGTGGTATCTGCATGTTCCTACAAGCACAGTGGTTTTTCTAGGCCATTGCTATTTTACTCATTTAAAAACACTGTTCCTGTGAAGCATGGCCTTCAAGTCTTCTGTCTTCTGCCTGTCTTTATTACTACCACCTAGTCACTGCTACATTTGACCAAATCATTGGTCAAGTCAATGCCAAGTAGATTGTCATTCATCCTAGATTCCAATGCTGAGCCCTTCAATGATTTGTTTGTCAGATCCTCAACTCCATGTTCATCCTTTTTTACCTGTAACACATTCACTCCAGAGCCATCCATATGTCATCTTCTTACTTGCTATATTCTAAATTGGATTAAAACCTTTACAGGCACTAAAGTTAAAATACTTCCCCTCATACTCCACCATATGCAATTCAAAATAAACACAATTTTAAATCATAAAATAAAGCATCCAGAAAATTTTTTATTTTTTTCCCCTCATAACTACTTCCATGATTTTACTCATAATATGTGCTAAGTCTCCACATTGGGTAATTCGGCACTGATTAGATTATACCACTCCTGGATAATGTGGAGAAAATCACGCCATCTTCAAATAGGTGCTTATTACAGTTACATTGCTGGTATAATAAATTATGACATTTCAACATCGTAATACCACTATTTTATTATGCTCATAAATTCTGTAGGTCAGGCATTCAGACAAAGCATAGTAGAATGGCTTATCTCCATTCTTTAATACCTAGGACCTCAGTAGGAAAATAACCTACGGGATTATTTTACCGTTAGGCACTGGAATCATATGGAGACACTTTCACATCTGTGTCTGGTGATTAACACTAGCTATTGACTAGAGTTTTTAGCCAGGGAATCTATAAACTGTTGTGTGTGTGTGTGTGGTCTGGGCTTCCTCACAGCATGGAAACCTCCAAGAAGAACTTATTCCACAGTAGATCAGTATTCAAAAAGTGCCATAGTTACCAAAGCAGAATCTATATATTATTTGTTCTGGCCTATCCTTGGAAGTCACACAGTATCATTTGATATATTACTTACAGGTGAGTCATAAGTTTGTCCATATTCAATGAAGAGACAAAAGTCCTATCTCTTTATGGGAGAATATGCACCATGAAAAACAAAAACAAACCAGCCATTTCAATGCTATTCTAAATGTGTAGACCCCTTTCTTAAATGGACCTGTAACAGTGTCTTAAACATTATTTAGGGTGACTGATTCAAAAATTTCCCACTGTCTTAAAATTCCTATATTGCCTTCAGTAGCCAGAATACTACAGTGACTGCCCCCCCCCACAATATTCTATACATTTGTGTAATTGATACCTTTGAATGTGGTAGGACCTGTAACTTGCTTCTAAACAATAGGGTATAGCCAAGATGAGGGCTTTTCCAGATGGAATTAAAGTCCCTAATCAGTTAACTTTACATTAATAAAAAGGGGAATTATCCTTGTAAGTCTCATCTAATCAGGTTAGCCCATTAAAAGAGAGTTTAAAGATCAGAGAGATTTTCCTGATTGCTTTGAAGAAGTTAAGTATCCATGAGTTGCAGAAGTAATAAAATGAATTTGCTAACCCCTTGAATTAGCCTAGAAGTAGAGTCTTCCCCAGGAAGGCCTCTAAATGAGAACATAGGTTGGCCAACACCTTGATTTCAGCCTAGTGAGATCTAGGGACCAGCTAAGCTATGCCTAACTCATAAAAACTTTGAGATAATAAATGTATATTGTTTTAAACTATTAAATTTGTGGATATTTGTTGCAGAGCAATAGAAAACTAATGTATTGCCGTAACTCAGTGGCTCTCAGACAATATTCTTCCTTCCTTTTTCCATAAAATAGAAACCTTCCAGCAGGAATTCACTTATCTCTGATTACATCTGAAACTTACTTTTCTATCACAACAGAACTTTGTTTCCTTTCCTTCTATGAACATAGAAGTGCTTCCTTCCTTCATTTGATTAATTTCCTGAAGTAGAAATTATAACACTCCTATTCCCTCAACATAATGAAATAATATTAGAAGTTATAATAAAACAATAACCAAAAGGTAAAAAGTTTGTCATCTTGGGATTTACAAAATTCCCAGTAATGTTGGGAATTATATTGATTCCCTATGTGAAACAATAAAAAGTGAAGTATATAATTTGGAAATATCTGTTTCCAGCTATGAGAGCGTAGTAGACCAACATGCATGCCAAGAATAACTAGAAAAACATCAATTGTGTGAACAGATTCCTGAGTTTCAGAGACATCCAGGTTTTAAAGGGTCATGAATCTTATAAGAAGGGATTTTACTAATGTGAGCCCAGTAAAGACACATTAGTAAAGATTCACTTTACTAATGTGAGTCTCTTTGTCACTGGTTAAATCTAAAACTGTAGGTAGTGACAGTCTATGAAACTGGAGAGAGGGTGCCGGATTAGAGACTGAGGAGGAAACAGAGACCTCTGTTATTTTGTTAGACTAGAGACAGAAATTGTCAGCATTTAGGAACCAAGAATTTGGAGACAAAAAATATGTAGAAATGAGCCTAAAATTCTGAGCTATATTTTTCTTTGAGGATTTGTCACTTAAACTGTACTGGCCAGTAGAATGTAAAGACATGGAGAAATAGAAAACTCAGAAGAGCTTTTGGAAGCCTTTATGTGCTAAGGGAACACTCTCTGGAGTTCTGGCCTTACCAAATTTGAGGATATTTGTAAAAAATCCCACCCATATGCTCTGATCATTCTTGGAAGACTACACATTAGCAGTGGGTAATAAACCCAAGGTATTCAAAATCATAAAAACTAGAAATTATACTTCAATCTAATAAGTGATGGAGTTGAAGAGAGATGCTCCTGTTCTAGCAACCTTCCAGAGGACAAGTGAAAAGTGCCATGGAGGAATTCTTTACAATTTTTCATGCATATTGTCTGGAATTCAGTGAAAGGTTGCCAGGCATATCAAGGAAATGGACCAAAAGTAATAAAAATAGACAACAGAAACAGATTATCTGTTAGAAGTTATCAGATAACTATTTTATAATAGCTGTGATTAATATGTTCAAGGATATAGATGGTAAGATAGAAACATTTGCCAGAAAACTGAAGGTTCTTAAAAGAAACAAATAGAAATTACAGACTTAAAAATGCATTTCAATACATGTATTGAAAGTAATAATTCAATAGTAAGGACATTCTTTTTTTAAGATTATTTATTTATTTTGAGAGAGAGACAGACTATGTGGGCGAGCAGGGGAGGGGCAGACAGAGAGGGAGAGAGAGAATCGCAAGCAGGCTTCATGCTATTAGCACAGAGCCCTATGTGAGGCTCACAAACCCATGAACTGTGAAATCATGACCTGATCTGAAATCTAGTGTTGGACACTTAACTGACTGAGCCACTGAGGTGCCCCAATAGTAGAACATTCTTAATGAGAAGATTGTTAATATAGGTAAGTATTGTCCAAAATGGTGGACACTAGACACATGTGCCTATTGAGCACTTTGGAAAGTGGTAATTCCAAATTAAGATGTGCTGTTAGAATAAGGTATACATTGGATTTCAAAGACTTGGCACATAACATAACATAAAATATCTTATTGTTATATTGTTAAATATTAAAGTGAAACTACTTCAGGCTAAATAAAATATATTACCAAAATTCTTTCAACTGTTTCTTTTTTAATTTTTAAAATGTAGGTATAAGAGAGTTTAAAACTACATATGTGACTTGCATTAATTTCTGTTGGATAACACTTTTAGAAAGTAGATTTATAGAAAGTAACTAAATTGATGCAAACAGAGAGAAAAGAATATAAAAAACATTAAAAAAAAGTATAAACATATATAGGACATGAAATAAATGTCAAAATGTGTGTAATTGGAAATCCCAGAAGGGGAAGAGAGAGAGAGACAGTGGTGCAGATGCAATGATTTAAATAGATAATAACAGAATTTCCCAAAACTGGTGAAAGAAATTAATAGACTCAAGAGTTCCAATAAACCTCTAATAAGAAAGAGAAATGAATAGATCAATTGGGAAATTTCATAATGGTAGAAGATTAAATCCACAAGAAAGATATAACAGTTTTAAATATTATAGACTTAAAAAGGTAGCTTCATAAAATGGACAGAAATAAAAGTTGAAATAGACATACCAACAATCAGTAGATTTTAAGACCTCCATTAATAACAGACAAATAATTGTAAGAATAGGGACATACTGAAAAATACAATAAAAAATGCCAGCATTGCCTCCAGGTTCCAAATGATTTCTGCCAACTAAACTCCAATTTAGCATTTCCAAAGTTTTCTCAAAAATTTCCATTATAGGTACAAGAAAACAAGAAACTAACATAATTTCCATAAGTTGGATGCATGATGCCAGCTTCATGGCAGAATTAACACAAAATATGAAGGAGATCTTGAAAATTCCTACGAAACTTCAGTGCATGGTCTAACTCAATGGCTTCTTCAAACTGAAACCTAACAAATGGTATGAAGATAATATACCTTTCTGAAGGTTTGAATAGAGCCAGCATGATGACACATAAAACCAGGATTCTGTTTCTCCTTTTGCCACTATTAAGCTACTCTGTTATGGGCTAGGGCTCACTTCTGCATTTTACATTAAGAGGAAAAAAGTAAAAGTACTGCAAGACAAATTTGTAATGCTCCTCTTCTCTTCCCTCCTCCCTGCGTATATAGTTTACAAAAGTCTACTTGAAGTAAATATATTTGTCCCTGGGGAATATATCTTTAAGGCTGAAATTCAGGGTCTTGGATATCCCAAGAAGAGCAGAGGCCTTTTTAGGAGTTTCTCAACACCACGTGAGGTGCCTCTGCCAATGACTTTGAAGTATGCCTGCCTCAAAAACAGGAAAGTTAGGGGCACCTGAGTGGCTCAGTTGGTTAAGCCTCCAACTTAGGCTCAGGTCATGACCTCATGGTTTGTGGGTTCGAACCCCATGTCAGGTTCTGTGCTGACAGCTCAGAGCCTGGAGCCTGCTTTGGATTGTGTGTTTCCCTCTCTCTCTCTCTCTCTGCCCCTCTCCCACTCATGCTCTGGTTCTCTATCTCTCTCTCAAAAAGAACTAAACATTAAAAAAAAAAAAAAAAAAAAAAGAAGGTTACTCCCGGCAAACCGATCTACTGTAACATTGATCATTCTTGTTATATATTTGGTTAATGACTAACTTAGAAATATTTTTATTTTTTAATACATTGTGGTATAGATTTTTATTATTTTCCTCATTTTTACATAGTTACTTTTATTTTTTCAGTTGCTTTGAATGCTTTACATTGTACTGACTGAGTTAATATTAATGTTCTCTAAAATTATTTCTCTTGCCTTTTGGTCTGCAAAGACTCTGAGTTTCCTTAGGCAGGGTTCATATCGGAATCACCCCTGTTTCTTCATTGCTTAGCATAGTGTCTGACAGTAACAAATATTCAGGGGCTGTTTGAATAATACATAAATTATATGTTGTGATGTTTGACTCTAACATAATCCATTGCTGTTAATGCCACATAAGAGTTTTGGTCACTCTGTGGATTGTTAATATTAAGATTAAACCTCAAATAGTTTTTTTATTGATAATATTTTTTTTATTATAGGCCTTTAAGAATGCATATTTATGTCAAAGGGAAAAGACTCACAAATTTCAAAACATTGGTTAATATCAAAGCAGTTGGCTGCTTGACATTAACATATTTTAGGCAGATTATCTTAGTAGTATATTGTCATATTCTAGAGTCTCTTCAAGGAAAACATCATTTAATTTATTGTGGAATCCAAGAGAATCTTTACGTATACCAACAGATGTTTAAGTGCCGATGGAAAAAATATATTGGGAGTATTTTTAGATGTAATTAACATAGCACATGCTATAACTAATTTGTACCTTTAAAAATTGCTTGCAGTAGTTTTCTTCTTTACAAATAATTTGACCTTGAATAACACAATTTTTGTGGGTGGCATAAAAACTTCTGAATTAGGAGATTTAATCTTGGGTTTTTCTACAGATGTTTGTGTGTGTGTGTGTGTGTGTGTGTGTGTGTTTATTTTCTTTGCTGTATAAAAAAGCAGTTTTCAGAAATTAAGACAATGTACCACAGGAGCAATTTAGAGTCAAAGAAAAGTTTTAGATCTTTTAGGCAATTTATCAGGTAATCAATTTTTAAGTCAATTAATTATTACTTTTAAGCAAAGTAAGTATTACAGTTCTCACTGATGGCTCTAGTATACTGGAAAAAATAATTTCTTATATAAATACAAGTTATTGTTATTCTAGTTTATCATATGTGCTTAAATATAATTGCTGTTTTATATTGTAATAGGAGGACTATTCTAGGAGCTAAAATTCAATACGTTCTATTGTGTTGTCCCAGATATCTAAATGCCATTCTATTTATGTGGTCTAGTAAAAAGAAATTCATGTATAACAGGTTGATTCCCTAGGAAACTGACTGGTGCTTAACATATGCATTCTTCCCTTCATTGAACAAGCATTTACTGAGTTCCTGTCATATGCCAAACAGTATTCTGGGCACTGTGGGTCTAAGGGTAGTAAGACAAAAATCTCTAATATTGAAGTTCCAAAATAATGAGGATAGGAGAAACAAAACTGAAAACATCATTGTACTATAAGGTGGAAACTGTAATAATAGAGAGAGAGAGAGAGAGAGAGATAGGCAGAGTATTATGGAAGCATAGAGATCAAATAGCTAATCCAAACTTGGTGATCATAGCAAGGAAGGGAATTTTGGAGAAGGTAATTCTTAAAAAGTCTTCAACAGTAAGTGAAAGATTATGAATTGGAGGGGTGCCCTGGTGGCTTGGGTCATGATCTCGTGGTTCGTGAGTTTGAGCCCCATGTAGGGCTCTGTGCTGAAAGCTCAGAGCCTGAAGCCTGTTTTGGATTCTGTGTCTCCTTCTCTCTGCCCCTCACTCTCTCACACTCTATCTCTCTTTCAAAAGTAAGTAAACATTAAAAAATTTTAAAAATAAATTAAAAAATGTTATGAATTCAAGAAGAAGTATGTTCCAGGAAGAAGAATAGTATGAGCAGTGGCAGACAGGCAAGAAACAGAATTTTTGCAAAGAATAGTATGTAACACATGTGTTGAAGGGTATTACTCAAAGCAGAGAGAAACTAGTAATGAGGCTAACAATAGGCAGGGCCAGATCAAGAATAACCTACAAGGGATCCTGGGAAGATGGCGGCATAGGACGCTGGGCTTACCGCATGTAATGCTGATCACTTAGATTCCACCTACACCTGCCTAAATAACTCAGAAAACCGCCAGAAGACTAGCAGAACAGAGTCTCCGGAGCCAAGCACAGACAAGAGGCCTATGGAAGAGGGTAGGAAGGGTGGAGAGGCGGTGTGCACTCCACGGACTGGCGGGAGGGAGCCGGGACGGAGGGGCGGCCCACCGGCCAAGCAGAGCCCCTGAGTCTGGCTTGCAAAAGCAGAGGGGCCGGATGGAGTGAGTTCCGACAGCAAGAGGGACTTGACATCTGGAAGGTTATAAGCTAACAGCTCTGCTCAGAGAACGGGAGGGCTGGAGGACAACGGGAGGGAGAGTTGTTGAGCACTGGACGACAGCTCAGCTTGGCAGGGAACAAAGGTGCTTGCTAGTGCCATCTCCCTCGCCCATCCCCCAGCCAAAATCCCAAAGGGAACCAGTTCCTGCCAGGGAACTTGCTTGCACCTCGCAAACACCCAACGTTGTGCTTCTGCGGATCCATCCCTCCTGCGGGTCTGACTCCTTCCCGGTGCCTCAGGGCCCCTCCTGAAGTGGATCTCTGAAGGAAAAGCAAGCTGAGCATGCCCCTCCTGCCCCTGTGCACTTTGCTGATCCACCCCAGCTAATACACCAGATCCGCAGCACCACAAGCCTCGCAGTGTGCAAGTAGCCTAGATGGCATACGCCACCCCACAGTGAATCCCGCCCCTAGGAGAGGGGAAGAGAAGGCACACACCAGTCTGACTGTGGTCCCAGCGGTGGGCTGGGGGCAGACATCAGGTGTGACTGCGGCCCCTCCCACGAACACAAGTTATTCAAGACAGCACAGGGGAAGTGCCCCCCGGTACCGCACCACTCCAGGGACTATCCAAAATGACGAAACGGAAGAATTCCCCTCAGAAAAACGTCCAGGAAATAACAACAGCTAACGTACTGATCAAAAATGATTTAAACAATATAACGGAAAGTGAATTTAGAATAATAGTCATAAAATTAATCGCTGGGCTTAAAAACAGTATAGAGGACAGCAGAGAATCTCTTGCTACAGAGATCAAGGGACTAAGGAACAGTCAGGAGAAGCTAAAAAATGCTATCAACGAGCTGCAAAATAAAATGGAGACAACTACGGCTCGGATTGAAGAGGCAGAGGAGAGAATAGGTGAACTAGAAGATAAAATTATGGAAAAAGAAGCTGAGAAAAAGAAAAAAAATCCAGGAGTATGAGGAGAAAATTAGAGAACTAAGTGATGCACTAAAGAGAAATAATCTACGCATAATTGGTATTCCAGAGGAGGAAGAGAGAGGGAAAGGTGCTGAAGGTGTACTTGAAGAAATAATAGCTGAGAACTTCCCTGATCTGGGGAAGGAAAAAGGCATTGAAATCCAAGAGGCACAGACAACTCCCTTCAGACATAACTTGAATCGATCTTCTGCATGACATATCATAGTGAAACTGGCAAAATACAAGGATAAAGAGAAAATTCTGAAAGCAGCTAGAGATAAACGTGCTCTAACATATAAAGGGAGACCTATAAGACTCGTGACCAATCTCTCTACTGAACCTTGGCAGGCCAGAAAGGAATGGCAGGAGATCTTCAATGTGATGAACAGAAAAAATATGCAGCCGAATATCCTTTATCCAGCAAGTCTGTCATTTAGAATAGAAGGAGAGATAAAGGTCTTCCCAAAAAAACAAAAACTGAAGGAATTCGTCACCACTAAACCAGCCCTACAAGACATCCTAAGGGGGATCCTGTGAGACAGAGTACCAGAGACATCGCTACAAGCATGAAACCTACGGACATCACAATGACTCTAAACCCATATCTTTCTATAATAACACTGAATGTAAATGGACTAAATGCGCCAACCAAAAGACATAGGGTATCAGAATGGATAAAAAAACAAGACCCATCTATTTGCTGTCTACAAGAGACTCATTTCAGACCTGAGGACACCTGCAGATTGAGAGTGAGGGGTTGGAGAACTATTTATCATGCCACTGGAAGTCAAAAGAAAGCTGGAATAGCCATACTTATATCAGACAAACTAGACTTTAAATTAAAGGCTGTAACAAGAGATGAAGAAGGGTATTATATAATAATCACAGGGTCTATCCATCAGGAAGAGCTAACAATTATAAGTGTCTATGCGCCGAATACCGGAGCCCCCAAATATATAAAACAATTAGTCACAAACATAAGAAACCTTATTGATCAGAATGTGGTAAATGCAGGGGACTTTAACACCCCACTTACAGAAATGGATAGATCATCTAGGCACACGGTCAATAAAGAAACAAGGGCCCTGAATGATACATTGGATCAGATGGACTTGACAGATATATTTAGAACTCTGCATCCCAAAGCAACAGAGTATACTTTCTTCTCGAGTGCACATGGAACATTCTCCAAGATAGATCACATAGTGGGTCACAAAACAGCCCTTCATAAGTATACAAGAATTGAAATCATACCATGCATACTTTCAGACCACAGTGCTATGAAGCTTGAAATCAACCACAGGAAAAAGTCTGGAAAACCTCCAAAAGCATGGAGGTTAAAGAACATCCTACTAAAGAATGAATGGGTCAACCAGGCAATTAGAGAAGAAATTAAAAAATATATGGAAACTAATGAAAATGAAAATACAACCATCCAAACGCTTTGGGATGCAGCGAAGGCAGTCATGAGACGAAAATACATTGCAATTCAGGCCTATCTCAAGAAACAAGAAAAATCCCAAATGCAAAATCTAACAGCACACCTAAAGGAACAAGAAGCAGAACAGCAAAGACAGCCTAAATCCAGCAGAAGAAGAGAAATAATAAAGATCAGAGCAGAAATAAACAATATAGAATCTAAAAAACCTGTAGAGCAGATCAATGAAACCAAGAGTTGGATTTTTGAAAAAATAAACAAAATTGATAAACCTCTAGCCAGGCTTCTCAAAAAGAAAAGGGAGATGACCCAAATCGATAAAATCATGAATGAAAATGGAATTATTACAACCAATCACCCAGAGATACAAGCAATTATCAGGGAATACTATGAAAAGTTATATGCCAACAAACTGGACAACCTGGAAGAAATGGACAAATTCCTAAACACCCACACTCTTCCAAAACTCAATCAGGAGGAAATAGAAAACTTGAACAGACCCATAACCAGCGAAGAAATTGAATCGGTTATCAAAAATCTCCCAACAAATAAGAGTCCAGGACCAGATGGCTTCCCAGGGGAGTTCTACCAGACGTTTAAAGCAGAGATAATACCTATTCTTCTCAAGCTATTCCAAGAAATAGAAAGGGGAGGAAAACTTCCAGGCTCATTCTATGAAGCCAGTATTACTTTGATTCCCAAACCAGACAGAGACCCAGTAAAAAAAGAGAACTACAGGCCAATATCCCTGATGAATATGGATGCAAAAATTCTCAATAAGATACTAGCAAATCGAATTCAACAGCATATAAAAAGAATTATTCACCATGATCAAGTGGGATTCATTCCTGGGATGCTGGGCTGGTTCAACATTTGCAAATCAATCAATGTGATGCATCACCTTAATAAAAGAAAATATAAGAACCATATGATCCTGTCAATCGATGCAGAAAAGGCCTTTGACAAAATTCAGCACCCTTTCTTAATAAAAACCCTTGAGAGAGTCAGGATAGAAGGAACATACTTAAAGATCATAAAAGCCATTTATGAAAAGCCCACAGCTAACATCATCCTCAATGGGGAAAATTGAGAGCTTTTTCCCTGAGATCAGGAACACGACAGGGATGCCCACTCTCACTGCTGTTGTTTAACATAGTGTTGGAAGTGCTAGCACCAGCAATCAGACAACAAAAGGAAATCAAAGGCATCAAGATTGGCAAAGATGAAGTCAAGCTTTCACTTTTTGCAGATGACATGATACTATACATGGAAAATCCAATAGACTCCACCAGAAGTCTGCTAGAACTGATACATGAATTCAGCAAAGTTGCAGGATACAAAATCAATGTACAGAAATCAGTTGCATTCTTATACACCAATAATGAAGAAACAGAAAGACAAATAAAGAAACTGATCCCATTCACAATTGCACCAAGAAACATAAAATACCTAGGAATAAATCTAACCAAAGATGTAAAAGATCTGTATGCTGAAAACTATAGAAAGTTTATGAAGAAAATTGAAGAAGATATAAAGAAATGGAAAGACATTCCGTGCTCATGGACTGGAAGAATAAATATTGTCAAAATGTCAATACTACCCAAAGCTATCTACACATTCAATGCAATCCCAATCAAAAGTGTACCAGCATTCTTCTCGAAACTAGAACAAGCAATCCTAAAATTCATATGGAACCACAAAAGTCCCCGAATAGCCAAAGTAATTTTGAAGAAGAAGACCAAAGCGGGAGGCATCACAATCCCAGACTTTAGCCTCTACTACAAAGCTGTCATCATCAAGACAGCATGGTACTGGCACAAAAACAGACACATAGACCGATGGAATAGAATAGAAACCCCAGAACTAGACCCACAAATGTATGGCCAACTAATCTTTGACAAAGCAGGAAACAATAGCCAATGGAAAAAAGACAGTCTCTTTAACAAATAGTGCTGGGAGAACTGGACAGCAACATGCAGAAGATTGAAACTAGACCACTTTCTTACACCATTCACAAAAATAAACTCAAAATGGATAAAGGACCTGAATGTGAGACTGGAAACCATCAAAACCCTAGAGGAGAAAGCAGGAAAAGACCTCTCTGACCTCAGCCGTAGCAATTTCTTACTTGACACATCCCCAAAGGCAAAGGAATTAAAAGCAAAAATGAATTACTGGGACCTTATGAAGATAAAAACTTCTGCACAGCAAAGGAAACAACCAACAAAACTAAAAGGCAACCAACGGAATGGGAAAAGATATTTGTAAATGACATATGGGACAAAGGGCTAGTATCCAAAATCTATAAAGAGCTCACCAAACTCCACACCCGAAAAACAAAAAACCCAGTGAAGAAATGGGAAGAAAACATGAATAGACACTTCTCTAAAGAAGACATCCGGATGGCCAACAGGCACATGAAGAGATGCTCAATGTCGCTCCTTATCAGGGAAATACAAATCAAAACCACACTCAGATATCACCTCACGCCAGTCAGAGTGGCCAAAATGAACAAATCAGGAGACTACAAATGCTGACGAGGATGTGGAGAGACTGGAACCCTCTTGCACTGTTGGTGGGAATGCAAATTGGTGCAGCCACTCTGGAAAACAGTGTGGAGGTTCCTCAGAAAATTAAAAATAGACCTACCCTATGACCCAGCAATAGCACTGCTAGGAATTTACCCAAGGGATGCAGGAGTACTGATGCATAGGGGCACTTGTACCCCAATGTTTCTAGCAGCACTCTCAACAATAGCCAAATTATGGAAAGAGCCTAAATGTCCTTCAACTGATGAATGGATAAAGAAATTGTGGTTTATAAACACAATGGAGTACTACATGGCAATGAGAAAGAACGAAATATGGCCCTTTGTAGCAACGTGGATGGAACTGGAGAGTGTGATGCTAAGTGAAATAAGCCATACAGAGAAGGACAGATACCATATGGTTTCACTCTTCTGTGGATCCTGAGAAATTTAACAGAAACCCATGGGGGAGGGGAAGAAAAAAAAAAAGAGGTTAGCATGGGAGAGAGCCAAAGCATAAGAGTCTGTTAAAAACCGAGAACAAACTGAGGGTTGATGGGGGGTGGGAGGGAGGGGAGGGTGTGTGATGGGTATTGAGGAGGGCACCTTTTGGGATGAGCACTGGGTGTTGTATGGAAACCAATTTGACAATAAATTTAATATATTGATAAAAAATAAATAAATGCATATTCTGCCTCTACTGAGGTAATTATATAATTTCTCTCTTTTAGTCTGTTAATATGGTGAATTTCTCTGATTTTTTAAAAACTATACTAAACCTTGATCTCTTAGATAACACTATTTGTTTATAAGGAATATCCTTTTTATATTTTCCTTCATTCGATTTACTGATATCTTATTGTTACATGTTATTAGGGATATATTTATGTAGTTTTCTTTAATGTCTCAGTATGGTTATTGGAATCATAAAAATAACTAAGAATTGTTCCCTCCTCTTCTATTTTAAGGGTAAAAATTGTGTGAGTTTGATGTTTTCTTTTTGGTTTCCAAATATTAGGGTGTTTTCCAGATGTCTTTATGTGATTGATGTCTAGGTTAATTACATTCTGCTGACTGAAGGTAGTTCATATTATTTCACTTATTTAAAATTTGCTATGATTTTTTTTATGACACAAGATATCTATCTTCTCTCTTTTTGAGTATTCCATGTACACTTACTGATGGGTGGATTGTGTTTTAAATGTCATTTAGGTCAAATATCTTGATAATGCTTTTCAGATCGTTGATAGTCTGAGAGATTTTCTGTCTACATTTTCTACCAAATACTAAGAAAGGAGCATTGAAGACTTCAATTATAATTACAAATTTGTCTACTTTTCATCTGTATCAGTGTTTATTTTTATGTTCTTAAAATTATGTTGTTGGGTAAATATAAAAGGACTATAATGCTTTGATGAATTGACTTACCATATTACATTCCTGATAATATTACCATTTTGATATTAATATTGTTGCTTCAGCCTTTTTTTATTAGTGTTTCTTTCTTTTTTATGTTTTGAAGTGTTTATTTATTTTTGAGAGAGAGACAAGTTTGAGCAGGGGAAAGACAGAGAGAGAGAATCCCAAGCAGGCTCCAGGCTCTGAGCTGTCAGCACAGGGCCCAACATGGGGCTCCAGCTCACAAACCACTAGATCATGACCTGAACCGAAGTTGGATGCTCAACTGACTGAGGCATACAGGAACCCCAATTTATTAGTGTTTCAATTGTATATATTTTCTAACCCCTTTCCTTATAACCTATTTATGTGTTTATAGTTAAACTAACATAGGCTTCTTGTAGACAGTACAGATTTGGATCTTGCCTTTTTAAAATAACATCTGACAATCTCTGTCTTCTCATTGGAGTGTTTGCATGATTTACATTGAATATTATTATTGAATATATTGGACTTAAATTTACCATCTTCTAATTGTTTTCTATTTGTCCCATTTATTCTTCATACTTTTAATAACCATTTCCTGCCTTCTGTTAAATTAGTACTTATATGATTCAATTTTATCTCTACTATTGACTTTTTTTTAATTTGTGAGTTTATCATACTCTAAATTCAGATAGTATTATATTATTTTTGTATAGCATAGAACTTTATACACACACACACATTATAAAGCTAATGATATATTTTAACAACTTTTACCTTAAGGGCAAGTATTTCTTAAAACAATTAGAATGACTTTTTTTTTTTGGTTCTTCCCTGTGTAGATCAAAATTTCTATTCCTGTTATACTTCTGACTGAAGAACTTCCTTCAACATTTCCTATCATTAAGAATGCTAATAGTAAATAATCACAGTTTTTATTTGCCTGAAATTTCTCAATTTTGACTATTGCTGAGAAATATTTTCTTATGTGTAGAATTGTTTTTTTTTTCCCTTCAGTACTTGAAAGATGTTGACTCATTTGTCTTCTGGATTTCGTAGCTTTCATGAAATGTCTCTTATAATTTTTGACTGCTCCATTTGTAGGTTTTTTCTTCTCTGGCTGTGTTTATATTTTTCTCCTCACCTTTGTTTTTCAGTAATTTAACTATGATGTATTTTTTTCTTCATTTTTAAATGTCCTCTGCTTGTAATGATCTGAGACACTTAATTATATATTTTATTACATTTCAGTAATTTTTAAAAAATTCCCTACTGTTGTCCATTCAAATATTCCTCCAGTTGTTTTTTCTTTCTTCTTTTTGCAGAATTCCACATACATTGTGTTAGACTATTTGACAATTTCCTGTGGCTGCTGGATGATCCATTTCCTCCTACTCATTTTTCTCTTTGTTTTTCATTGTAGATATTTCTATTGACCTTTCTTAGAGTTCACTAATTCTGTCCTTAGGGGAACATATCTCTGATGTCATGATTTTTAACTGTGTATGTGTATGTGTGTGTGTGAATCACGTGGGAAAAACACTGCAATGAAAAGAAATTTGGATTAAGTAGTAGGAGACCAGGAATTTGTTTCTGTTTCCCTAGATTATTGCGTAGGCACATTGTAGATTTTGATAACCATTTGTAAAAGAGAAGTTTCTATAACATTACAAAAATTCTGTTTTAATCCTAAAATTCTGTTGGACTTGGATTTACAATCCAAGCAAATTCATTTCAGAGCTCTGACTTGCGAGGAATAATGGTCTGACTTGTGGAAATAGCCTGCCTCACATATTAAATAAATTTGTCTAATAGCTTATATAAATTCCCAGATTGAGGATACTACTTTGAAGCTCACTAGGATTTGTTTTTGTCAGTTTGGGTCCTTGTAATATTTAAATCCTAGTGTTTCTTTTCTAGTTCACTCCCCACCCACTCACCACAAGACAGATGAAGTTACATACTTTTAATCAATCTAGATTTGGGGCATCTGGGTATGTCAGTTGGCTGAGCATCTGATTCTCGATTTCAGTTCAGGTCATGATCCCAGATTCGTGGGATCAAACCCCACATCAGGCTTCATGCTGAATGTGGAACCTGCTTAAGATTCTCTCTCTCTCTCTCTCTCTCTCTCTCTCTCTCTCTCCCCCCCCCGCCCCTCTTCTGCACACTCTTTCTCTCTTTAAACTAAAAATAATAATAAAAAACCTACATACATAACCTTATCAGTATAGGGAAAATAAAACATCTGTTTATAGTTTTATTCCCCACTCACTAATTATGTATGGTTAATCCAGAGAGAATAAAAACAGAAAAGTTTTAATAAATATCCTTAACTAGGGTTCTTATTTCAATTTCAGAAACCTGCATCATTTTAAATAAACAAACACTTGTTAAATGCTCGGAAATAGCTCAGAGAAGTTGGGAAGGTAGGACCTTTGCACTTTTATATAGACAGAAAGGACATGGCATATTTGGGGACCAGCAGTAATGGGCTCATGGTAGAGCTGGTCTCCTAACTAGTTATGTGATGTGATTATGGATGATTCTTTTCTTCATTTCTTAATTCAAATTCTCTCATCTATATGGACTGAAGATGACAATATCTTTCGTCCCAGGATTGTTATGAGCCTAATTTAAATGGTATATGGAAAACCTTGATAGTGCCTGAACATAGTAGTTGGTGTTGAATCTGAATCCTGAATCCTTCTGTCCTTACTATTTTTTTTGTTACAGCATTATTCCAACTTTAGCTTTACAGTAATCAAGTATGTGCATATCTCAGTCCCCAGGGGACAGAGTATCCCCAAAGCAAGCTGGGAAGTCATTTCTGCATCCACAGTACCTTTAGTATAGTCTCAATATAAAACAGAACAAAAACATTTGCTGTTAACGTAATTTGAATCACTATTCCGACTACTTTGCTCGAGTTTAGGACTGGAAAATTAGACAATGAGTGTAAAAGTACTGTATAAATTCTAAAAAGAAGACAGGGAGAGTTTAGTGATGATGATGAAGACCCTGTCGTTACTCCCTAGGAGATTACTTTATAATGGGTGGGTCTGAGGAGGTACAAGATAAATTAACAAAAGAATAGGTCATGTAAAACACATAGCAGTTAAATTTTAGGTTGATGCATATTATTCATAGAAGAGTTAAATAAATAATTTCTAGAGGTTAGGGAATAACTCTAAGAGTGGACTTTGCCAGGAGCACTGGGGGAGAAATCTTGAGATGAATCTTTATCAAGCCATAAGGGAAATACATTCTTTTCTAGCCATTGTTCCTGTGTACTTTAACAATTTTCCTTTTCCCTCCTCTTATACATTTGTTTCTTCATAATTCTATCGGAGACTCCCTTTCTCTTACTACTTTATGCTTTCAGACTGGTTCATACTCATCTATTGCTACGGTTTCCATTCTTTAAGTTTCAAATTAGTACCAAAATAAATCTCTCTCTTGAATACCTGCCCTCTATATCCAAAACCCAAAAACTCTCTGCTGAGATGTCACACCAAAGTCTCACAGGTACTTCAGTCAACTCAAATTCACTAAGTCTCAAACTGTCTAAATTATCTTTCATTCCACCCAAATTTATATCTCTCTACTAGTCTATATTTCAACAAATGACATCGCCATCTACTCAGTTTTGCAAGCTGGGCATATAGGTAGGCATCACCTTAGTCTTCACTATCCCTTATCTGTCCCCACCAAAATCCAGTCCATCACTAGATTTCAATCCTAGATGTCTCCCTGGCCCTCTCTGTGTCTTCCCACATTCTATTCCATTCTATTACAGTTCCTATTTTCATCATCTTTCAAAGATTATGCAGCAGAATTCCAACTGGCTTTCCGGTTTCTATTTCTGCTGCCCTCAATGCTTTCTTCATTCTGTAGGTGACTTCTCAAAACTGCAACACTGATTGTGATGAGACAAAAGTGAAAAGTCCTAGTCGTTTAACAACCCACTCAGTAAGGAGAATTCTAGATTAAATCTTCCTCTCTTCCATCCTCTATAAATATAAATGTTATTGATTTTTAAATTATCAGTTATATTTTTAATCCATAAAGACATTCCAACAATAAAAGCTAGCAATGCAGAGATGGAGCAAATTTTAATATTATATCAAATTCCTGAGGAAAATAAAAAGACTAGTGATTAAAATGGTCTGCAAAAACATCAAAATTAAAAATAAAGTCCTAAATAAAATTATTTTTCTCTACTGAATTAAATGTCTAAAGAAATTTCATACTCTTGAGTTCTTTGTCCTGCTCAACCTTATCTAGAAGTGTCCTTAATGGCTGGAGAAAGGTGATTTTTCCTTCAGGAAGTACATGCAGGATGTCTCTCACTAGCTTCAGGATATGAGAGGTTTTGTGTTCAGTGCTTAGTCTCTGATGTGCTTCATGTTTCACAGGTCCTGAGAACTGATGAGACGCACAGCATTATCAAGACATTACCTTGATAACTACTTCATTCAGAGAATAAGGCCATCAGAAGTTCCATTGCCAGGTTTACCAAGTAAAATGTTTTCCAAACCTACTGTATGAGGAAGAAAAATAAATAAATTCTGTTTTTAGCTCTATCAGAATCCCAGTTGACTTTGGTGGTCCACCAAATGCAACCTGAGAACATACATTCACTCAGGAGAAATTCACCTCAGTGTTGATTTGGACTAGGCCATCCTGCACTTATTTGGTTCTTTTGCTGGAAAAGAGAAGATCTGGAACTTCCTCCAGATGAAGCAAGAGCAGTAACCACATTTAACAATATATTTAAAAAAGAATGATTCTTAAGATAAAACACAATTTTATTTTTGTCATGTCCCTGGATAAAGACCACAGCAGAGTCATGAATTTTCTGAGTTTTAGATAATAGACAATCCTAGTGCCATCTTGAGCTACTGATCCTTATTTGTGTTAAGTTGGCTCTTTGTTCCAGTTAAGCCAATGCAGACTTAAGTGGGAAATCAGGGCATAGCTGATTTTCTCTCTCTCTCTCATAGCTCCTTTTCTCTCTGTGTTCACCTTCTCCCCTAATCACTCCTTGCTGTTTAGATTTCCCACTAAGACTGGAGTGGGGAAAAAGTAGAGGGGAGAGTTCTTACTTGAACTTGTGTTAGCTTTGAGTTTGCTGGGTGTGCCAGATGTTTAGAGATTATTCTTTTTTTCCTGGTGCATTTTAATAGCTCTTCCCAGGTGTCCTGCTGAGGTCTCTTACCTTCAATTCCTTGGTGCTTCTTTTCTTTTCAGCAGTAGTTTGCATCAATTCCTTCTGCAACCAAGTACTCTAGGGAAATAATTCCAGTTACTTTTTTCTTATGCCTTCTAGACTTCCCAGAGAACCGATTGGACAGGACTCTGGGCAGCTCCAATTCTGCATTTCTTACCCAACAACCTCTGGGTGTGTTCAGTGCCTACACAGTCTTACTCTCCTCCTGGCTGTGCCACCAAAACATGGAGTAAACCTTTCTCTTGCCTTTAAGATTTCCCAGGAAGAAGTAATAGACTTGTCCATATTCTGTTTTAGATTTCTCTGGCTTAACACAAACATAAATCATCTGTCTCTATCTACCAACAGTTTAGAGACTCAAGCTCCCTTCTTTCTGACAGTATCTAGGACTTTCCAGTGAGAGGTTGTCCTTAGGTACTAGATTTGTGTGAAGAAAGCCTGCCCCCAAGAGCAGTTCTGAGTTCCATCTACCCATGGTCCCCTTTGCCCACAACATAATCTGACTTCCATTTGTCTCATTCCTTTCCTCTAGGGTCCAGGCTTACCAGTTTCTATTAGGAAAGAAAAAAAATGTGTATATACTACACTATACTACACACACACACACACACACACATATACATATGAGCAAGATTTTCACTGTAACCTAGATGTTTATATTTGAGATGAGAGGTTAGTTTCTTGAAGCTTTGTCTTCGCTTTGGAGTGACTTGAAGAAGAGAGAATGTTTGTCTAGCAATAAGAAACAGAGAAAAGACGGGAACGGCCAGAGAAAACTACATTCAAATTTTGAGTTATAACCTTGTTACACAGCCTCCCTTACTAAACATGCACATCCTTCCTAAAGAAGTTGTGTCTTATCTTAGGGCCTTCCCTCCCCAAGAATGTAGGAGTCATGGCACTTTGGACCATATTTCACCAGGATACTAATTTCTGAGTGCCTCCTTGAAAGCAACAAAATGAGCCATATGGGTGATGCATTTGCTCTTGGTTCCCCAGATGAATACACAAACCAAAATACTTATGGATTAACCTGCCTTCTCTACTAGGAACAGGCACAGTTACCTCTTTAATCAAGCAGAGTCCCTTTTAAAAGAATTGAGGGCATTTGTCTCTCTGACTCCCACCTCATTGCCACTTACACAGATTTGTAATTTCCAAACTTCATTTCATTTTGTTCTCTTTTTTTTAATGAACAATCCCAAACATACAATATTTCATTGATTCTAAAGCACATGTAATATTTCAGCTTTTAATACTTCTGAGGTTGGAATGCCTCTCAGAGCCATGGTGTGCCATAGTGTAACTCTTGGCCCTTTTCCCTCTTTACTGGTGCAATGGATAGCATCTAAGATCTAATAATACACATTACATAAAAGTGGAGAATAGAATAAATTAATAGTCAGTAATGACCCTCTAGATTTAATAGTCATCAACATCTCATTGTATGTTCCTTATCTTTTTAAACTTTTTTATTATTGTGAAATGTCTCTATTTTATAAGTATTTTAGTAATTTCACTACAGGTTAATCCTAATTACTATAGTTTCATCTGTAAAAATCTAAGTACATTTCTTACATAAATTGCAATCCTATTATCACACCATCAAAATTTAAAAATACATGTTAACATTCTGCTACAAAATACATTTTAATTTTTTTCCCAGTGCCTTTAAAATAGCTTCCTCTATGTGGTTTGTATGAATCAAATTTCAAATAAAGTCTCTTTTGTCTGATTTCCTCCTTATGGTATAATTTAAATTATTTTTCTGTCCACTGTGTTTCCTGTGAATTAGAAATTAGAGATGAAGGCTTGATTATCTTGAGGTCCTATATTCTTGGCAAATGTACTTCAGAGCTGCTACTGTGTACTTCATATTGTATCACATCAAGGGGAACACATTCAGAGATGATGAATTTTAGAATTGATTGCCTTTCCATAGCAGTATATTTTCTTTTTCAGTGAATGAAATTGTCTCTCATATATTTCAAAATATTTCAGAAGCATGTCAATATTCATCTCTTTCGTTGATTCAATTCTTCTCTTTCACACTATTTGTTTTTCATAAATCATGGGCATCCATCCATATAATTTGTGACTAGCTTCTCCTACAGAATGATAGCTTTACAGCAAAGGATTTCCTTCTTGGATTAAAAAAATTGATTAGGATTCCTATTAATACCACAGTGAAGTTGGGAGTAGAGTGCTTTATGGTATTTCCTCCAAGATAAAGGTATTGCTTATTTCCCCCCATATGAAGAAGGAAGACATGATTCTGGTCTGAAAAGTCTAGATAAATTACCTCAATGCATATAACCAGAAATTTTTTATTTAATCTCCTCTGTAGTTAAATAGATAGGAAGTTATTTGATCTTTTCTAGAATTTGCTGAGTTCATAATAACCTTCTTCATTCTTCCTTGCATATTTGAGGACTAGTCAAGATACATTTTCTACCTTTAAAAACAAATTTTCAAATTTCTCCTTTTATAGAAATCTCTAATTATGATTATTTACTTGTCCTTGTTTATATTTTAGTAGTTTGAATTAAAGCGACACCCAGAAGGATTAACCATCATAATTCCATATGCACAGTCAAATAATTTATAAACAATAGCGACAAACAAACAAACAAACAAGTTTCTGGAGAACATAATGTTCCCCAAGGTCGGGGGTGAGAGAAGATTAGGTGTGAAGGTGCAAAATAATCAGGAACTCTCTGAGGAACCCACATTTAAAAATTAAATGTCATTTTATTTAAAATATGTACTATATTTTAATATAGTAAAATATGGTACTTAACATTTTGTAAGCTTTAAATAAATTTTTGTGATACAAATACAAAAGTTTTGGCTCATAAAATGACAAGTTAGGTAGAAAATACTGTACATAGTATTTTCTGTACTGTACATACACAAATCTTAGTACTTATTGATAGAAATGATCCAGTATTATCCTGTGTGTGCCTAGGGTAAGAGATCCCAACGACAAGGTCCTCCCTTTGTATACAATGTTTCTGGGAGATGGTAGGCTGCCAGCTTAGTATTTTTTCAAATGTTTTTGGAGAGACACCACAGATTATGTTTTATTAGAACAAATTATTCAACTAGAATGATTCTCATAATGGGTGAGAGCTTTGTTCTTAAGATGTTTCCAGCTTTAAGAGTTCATGACAGAATTTTCCATCATAAAATAAGTTTGGGAAATAGTTAAACAGGTAACTTTCCTTTAGACTTGACGGAGTTTACAGTATGTTTTATATATTATGATTTCTCAGAAATGGAGTATAACGTGGTGGTTTTGAAAATTGTATGATCATATTCCTATAGATTTTCCTTCTTCACATGGCTAGTAAGTTTTATTGTGTACTAGACATTGTAAGTGATACAATGTAGAGACTCTAAATTCTGTCTATTGAGTTTTAGAAGTTTTACTACAACAGGCAGTTAAATTACTGATATCATATTGTTCTTGTGAAAGATTGGCTTGTGAAAGAAATTACTGGCGAGATCTGTTTTGTTGTCCTTTGTTCTAGGACACATGTTTTTTTTTGTTTGGTTTTGTTTTTAAGAGAAGAGAGAAAGCATACACACTTGTGTTTGCAAGGGGGTGAGGGGCAGAC
This sequence comes from Panthera uncia, assembly GCF_023721935.1. Lineage (NCBI taxonomy): Eukaryota > Metazoa > Chordata > Mammalia > Carnivora > Felidae > Panthera > Panthera uncia. The sequence goes on along the minus strand of NC_064810.1, from coordinate 74,781,903 downwards.
GCAGAGGGAGAGAGATAATCTTAAGAAGCCTCTGTGCATAGCTTGGAGCCTGACTTGGGGCACGATCTTATGGCTGTGAGATCATGAGTCACTTGAGCCGAAATCAGGGGTCTGATGCTCAACCGACTGAGCCACCCAAGTGCACCAGCTGGTTATAATCCCCATTCCAATATTGTTCTACTGAGCACTCTGTAGTGATTGCTACTAAATAATGCAATCAAGGAATTTAACATAATCCTAAAGTCTATGCTTAAGTAATATATCTTTATTAAGATAAAATGAAAGTTAAGAAAAAGAAAGAATAAAAACATGTAATTACCAGAGCTAAAAATCATCAGTGTTAATATTTTGTTATATTTTCTTTCAGTATGTTTCTATACCTATAGAACCTTTAAATACATGCTTAAAATTATATATAAAATATTGTAACCTGTCCCTCCTACTTACAAACACTATGAGTAGTCTTTCACATGAAATAGTTACTTTTTTTAATGGCTTCATAATATTACATCAGGTTTCATTTGACCATTCCCTGTTATGTAAGTTAGTTTTTTCATTCTAAGTTTCATATTTTTGGAAATTTTGCTGGAACAATTTTGTTTATAAGGCCAATTTAAATTAAGTATTATTTCCATAGGATATTTTACAGATATAATTTCTAGGTCAGGGACATAAATACATTTAGAATTAGTAATAACACATTAAAATATCAATGTATGTAAATACTCTAATATAATAAGTTGTTGTTATTTTAGAGTTGTTATATTATTCCTATTCCTATTCCTATTATTCCTATTACTCTTATTCAGAGTTGTTATATTATTCCTATTTGTGTTTTGTGATCACTGGTGAGTATGCAAATTTTCAGATTGGTTTAATTAATGTAATCTCAGTTGCATTTTTTAATATGAAATTTATTGTCAAATTGGTTTCCATACAACACCCAGTGCTCATCCCAACAGGTGCCCTCCTCAGTGCCCATCACCCACTTTCCCTCCCGCCCACTCCCCATCAACCCTCAGTTTATTCTCAGTCTTTAAGAGTCTCTTATGGTTTGCCTCCCTCCCTCTCTAACTTTCTTTCCCCCTTCCCCTCTGCCATGGTCTTCTGTTAAGTTTTTCAGGATCCACATAAGAGTGAAATCATATGGTATCTGTCTTTCTCTGTATGACTTATTTCACTTAGCATAACACTATCTAGTTCCATCCACATTGCTACAAAAGGCCATATTTCATTCTTTCTCATTGCCAAGTAGTATTCCATTGTGTATATAAACCACAATTTCTTTATCCATTCATCAGTTGATGGACATTTAGGCTCTTTCCATAATTTGGCTATTGTTGAAAGTACTGCTGTAAACATTGGGGTACAAGTGCCCCTATGCATCAGCACTCCTGTATCCCTTGGGTAAATTCCTAGCAGTGCTATTGCTGGGTCATAGGGTAGGTCTATTTTTAATTTTCTGAGGAACCTCCACACTGCTTTCCAGAGCAGCTGCACCAATTTGCATTCCCACCAACAGTGCAAGAGCGTTCCCGTTTCTCCACATCCTCGTCAGCATCTATAGTCTCCTGATTTGTTCATTCGTTCTGACTGGCGTGTGGTGGTATCTGAGTGTGGTTTTGATTTGTATTTCCCTGATGAGGAGCCACATTGAGCATCTTTTCATGTGCCTATTGGCCATCCGGATGTCTTCTTTAGAGAAGTGTCTATTCATGTTTTCTTCCCATTTCTTCACTGGATTATTTGTTTTTCGGGTGTGGAGTTTGGTGAGCTCTTTATAGATTTTGGATACTAGCTCTTTTTCTGATATGTCATTTGCAAATATCTTTTCCCATTCCATCAGTTGCCTTTTAGTTTTGTTGATTGCTTCCTTTGCAGTGCAGAAACTTTTTATCTTTATGAGGTCCCAATAGTTCATTTTTGCTTTTAATTCCCTTGCCTTTGGAGATGTGTCAAGTAAATTGCTGTGGCTGAGGTCAGAGAGGTTTTTTCCTGCTTTCTCCTCTAGGGTTTTGATGGTTTCCTGTCTCACATTCAGGTCCTTCATCCATTTTGAGTTTATTTTTGTGAATGGTGTAAGAAAGTGGTCTAGTTTCATTCTTCTGCATGTTGCTGTTCAGTTCTCCCAGCACCATTTGTTAAAGAGACTGTCTTTTTTCCATTGGATATTCTTTCCTGCTTTGTCAAAGATTAGTTGGCCATACGTTTGTGGGTCTAGTTCTGGGGTTTCTATTCTATTCCATTGGTCTATGTGTCTGTTTTTGTGCCAATACCATGCTGTCTTGATGATTACAGCTTTGTAGTAGAGGCTGAAGTCTGGGATTGTGATGCCTCCCGCTTTGGTCTTCTTCTTCAATATTACTTTGGCTATTCGGGGCCTTTTGTGGTTCCATATGAATTTTAGAATTGCTTGTTCTAGCTTTGAGAAGAATGCTGGTGCACTTTTGATTGGGATTGCATTGAATGTGTAGATAGCTTTGGGTATTATTGACATTTTGACAATATTTATTCTTCCAGTCCATGAGCACGGAATGTCTTTCCATTTCTTTATATCTTCTTCAATTTTCTTCATAAACTTTCTATAGTTTTCAGCATACAGATCTTTTACATCTTTGGTTAGGTTTATTCCTAGGCATTTTATGATTCTTGGTGCAATTGTGAATGGGATCAGTTTCTTTATTTGTCCTTCTGTTGCTTCATTATTAGTGTGTAAGAATGCAACTGATTTCTGCACATTAATTTTGTACCCTGTGACTTTGCTGAATTCATGTATCAGTTCTAGCAGACTTTTGGTGGAGTCTATCGGATTTTCCATGTATAATATCATGTCATCTGCAAAAAGTGAAAGCTTGACTTCATCTTTGCCAATTTTTCAGTTGTATTGGTTAATTAATTTAACTACTGTCGTCTTAGTATTCTTCTCATTAATTTGTGTGAAGTTGTTTAAGACTAATGTGATAACCTTAGTCATTTATAAATCCAAATAATTTCTCAGTTATTTATTGCTGAATCATGTGTTTATTGGAGTGATACATATTCAGTTAAAATCAAACCTAACCAGTATAATCTTTGCTTGTGTTTTTCCCTCTTAATTAGCCATTTTTTTTACTTCCTGTGTTGCCATGGGTTGCTATTTTAACAGCCAAAGTAGTAATTTTAAAACAAATCATATCACATCACTTCCTTTTCTTTTTCTTTAATGCTTTACATTTTATGTCTTTTTTAAGTTTTTATTTCATTTCCAATTAGTTAACATACAGTGTTATATTAGTTTCAAGTGTACAATATATAGTAATTCAGCAGTTTCATACATCACTCTGTGGTCATCATGAAAGGTGAACTCCTTAATTTCCATCACCTATTTAACACATTCCCTACCCTTCTCACCTCTGGTAACTATCAGATTTCTCTCTATAATTAAAAGTCTGTTTCTCTCTCTCTCTCTCTCTCTCTCTCTCTCTCATTATTTCCCCTTGCTTGTTTTGTTTCTGAAATTTCACATATGAGTTAAACCATTGGTATTTGTCTTTTTCTAACTGACTTATTTCATTTAGCATTATACTTTCTAACTTTGTAGCTCCATTCATGTCATTGCAGATGGCAAGATTTCGTTCTTTTTTATGGCTGAGTGATATTCCAGTGTGTGTGTGTGTGTGTGTGTGTGTGTGTATCACATTTCCTTCATCCATTCATTAGTTTATGTACATTTGGACTATAATTTGGTTATTATAAATAAAATGCCATAAACATAGGGGTGCATTGTATACCTTTGAATTAGTGTTTTTGTATTCTGTCAGTAAATACTCACTGCCATTGCTCGATCCTAAGGTAGTTCTATTTTTAACTTGTTGAGGAACCTCCACACTATTTTCTACAGTGGCTGTATCAGTTTGCATTCCTACCAACAGTGACACAAGGGTTCCTTTTTCTCCACATCCTTGCCAATGCCTGTTGTTTCTTGTGTTGTTGATTTTAGCCATTACAGTGGGTGTGAGGTGATATCTCATTGTAGTTTTGATTTGCATTTCCTTGATGATATGTGATGATGAGCATCTTTTCATGTGTCTCCTGGCTATCTGGATGTCTTCTCTGGAGAAATGTCTGCTAATGTCTTCTGCCCACTTTTCAGTTGGGCTGTTTGTCTTTTGGGCGTAGAATTTTGCAAGTTCTTTACATATTTTGGATAGCAGCCCTTTATCTGATGTCTCATTTGCAAATATCTTCTCCCATTCCATACATTGCTTCTTAGTTTTGATTGTTTCCTTCACTATGAAGAAGCTTTTTATTTTTATAAAATTCCAGTAGTTTATTTTTGCTTTTGTTTCCCTTGCCTCAGGGGACATATCTAGAAAAAAAGTTGCTACAGCTAATGTCAAAGAAGTTACTGCCTGTGTTTTCTTATAGTATTTTTATGTTTTCAGGTGTCTTTAATCCATTTAGGTCTTTAATCCATTTTGAATTTACTTTTATGTATGGTATAAGAAAGTGGTCCAGTTTCTTCCTTTTGCATGTTGCTGTCCAGTTTTCCCAACACCATTTGTTGGAGACTGTCTTTTTCCCATTGGATATTCTTTCCTGCTTTGTAGAAGGTTAATTGACCGTTTAATTGTGGGTTTATTTCTGGATTTTCTATTCTGTTCTGTTCATCTGTGTGTCTGTTTTTGTGCCAATACCCTACTGTTTTGTTTACCACAACTTTTTAATGTAACTTGAAGTCCAGAATTGTGATTCCTTCAACTTTGCTTTACTTTTTAAAGATTCCTTTAACTATTCAAGGTCTTCTATGGTTCCATACAAATTTTAGGATTTATTTGTTCTAGTTCTGTGAAAATGCTATTGGTATTTTGATAGGGATTGCATGAAATGTATACATTGTAAAAGTAATTTTTTAATTGTCATTAAGATTAAATTGTTTCCATAGTGTATAACATTTGAGCAAGTCCAATATATCACTAGATATCTTTTTTTTTCTTGTGAAAGCTCATTGCTACTTACTTTTTTGCTTGACTAAATTTTACAAATATTTTCTAATACAGTAAAACCTTGGACTGCAAGTAACTTGTTCTGCGAGTTTTCTGCAAGATGGCAGACATTTCTAATAAATTTAACTTGATAAGTGAGCGATATCTTGCAATACAAGTAGTACGTGACGCTGAAAGTCACATGATCACAACTGAGCCAATAGTTCTTAAAATTCACTTTGATATATGAGTGCTTTGTATTACAGGCATGTTTCTGGAATGGATCATGCTCACAAACCAAGGTTTTACAGTATGACTTACTTTAAAAAAATATGATCTCTATATTTTATGAGTGCTGCTGTTTTTCAGCTTGTTTATTTACTTAGTTTACTTTTTTCTTTGTAATTTTATTTATTCAGCTCAGCTAATTTATTTTCTGTTTTCAAATAATGAAAACATTTAGGTTGTGGACTTACTTATATTCAAATTCAACTATTTTTGTCTGTCTTTATTTTTATATGTTGATGCATAATATATTGAAGTCCCCTATTGATCCAATATTATGTAAGAGAATACTTCTGAATATTCAAGAATTTAACAATTTTTAAATTATTTAAATTTATTTAATGTCAAGTTCTATTCAATTTTAATTAGAAAATGTATGTATTCTGAATAAATTCTCATTTTACTATTTCTAAAAATTTCCCACATAGCCAAATCTGATCATTTTTTAAAAGTTTTGGTTTTTTTCTGTGTTCTAGTACTATTTTATTAGCTTTAAGTTAGGTGTGGTTATCCTTAATGTGTTTGCTTATCATAAAATAAAGCTTTATGTCTTTCTGGTTGTTTTTCTTCTTTATATATTATATGTTAATACTGCTCTATTGCTTGTTTGTGTCTCCTTGATATATTCATTTATGTCTTTATTTTCAACCTTTACTATGTCATGTTGTTTTAAAGCACATAAACAGATTATGTTTTTTCAAATACAAAATAAAAAAAATACTTTTCAGAGAAAAGTAAAATTAATGTCATAGCTTTTCTTGACTATTATGCTAATTCACACACATATATATATATATATACATAAAATATACATATATATACAGAATTTAGTTCTAGCATATTATTCAACCAATGCTTGCCTAATTTTCACATAAGTATGATGCTTAATTATGAAAGATGAAGCAGAATATTTGTTTCACTAAATATACTTGGTTGAAAATCTAAGGTTGTAATCTCCAGGATTAAAAACAAAAGTAACACTATATGTATAATCCTATCGTTCCATCTATTGTTGTCACAATCACATTTTTAGTAGTTATTTACACATATCCCTATAATTTTAACTATTTCAGTGATCACAAATGCCAATTCCCTCCTTTCTTATTTTTCACACTTTTGGTTTAATTTTTTGGAGTCATATCTTGGTTAGCAGGGTCATATGTTTAGATAATATTTTCAGGAATAATATACCTAAGTAATATGTTTTTCTAGACTTTGCATATGTAAAAAGTTATTTTTTAAGTTTTTTATGGGCAACAATTTGGTGGAGTAGGAAATTTAGAATTATGGTTTCCTTCCCTTAATACATGCAAAATATACATACGAGTAGTTAATATTTAGATTGTGACAAGAAGCCTAGGATTTTTTTTTAAAGTTAATAAGCTATTTTCTGGATTGGTCTTTTAAAAATATTTTTATTTATATTTAATTTACATTTTATTACTAATATTTATCCTTTGCTTTTCAATTTTGTATTACTTTCAAAATTATCTTCTAAATGTTTATTTATTTTGAGAGAGAGAGCGTGTATGTGCACATGAGGTGGGAAGGGGAGAGAGAGGAAAAGAGAGAATCCCAAACAGGCTTTGTGTTGTCAGCATAGAGCCCAACGTGAGACTCCATTCCATGAACTGAACTGTGAGATCGTGACCTGAGCTGATATTAAGAGTTGGACAGTCAACCAACTGAGTCACCCAGATGTCCCTTCAAGATTACCATCTAATTGCATTTTTATTTGCTGTGACATCATCCATTTCTTGCAATATTAATTTGTATCACACCACTCTGTTTTGTTTTCCATAAGGTCTCCTCTCATATAAATTTGACTATGACCATAATCATGTCTTTATATAGTATATTATCACATTTAATCTTCAGAAGTAATTATTAATATAGGCTCTCTTACCCCCATTACAGGTGAGGAAATAAAAAGTATGAGAAACTCATTCATTCAGTCACATAATTAGTAATAATTAAATCAAATGTTCAAATTCTGATTTATTGTATATAAGGGTATAAATTCTTCACAACTGAGCTCAAGTGCTTTCTAAAATGTTTTTATGTATCTTGTAGTGAATTCAGTTTGGAGGAAGAATTTTTTTGATGTCTGTCCTCTTGTGCTACAGAAACATCTAGAGGTCTGAAATATGATTTTCTTCTGTTTACTCCCTTGGCTATAAAAAGTCTGGAAATAGGGAACAGTGACATTGTCTGAATATCACACAACTGCTTCAAAATCCTCTTTATGTCTGTCAGAATGGCAATCTTATCTTCAAAGTTGAAGAAAAGAATGATGTATGGTTCTTAATATTTATCATGTGCTCAGGTCATTTTAGTTCCAGTTTTTGAGATAAATTATCCTCTTATCATCTAGGTTGATATGGTTGCCAAACCCTGGGTGGTGAAACACTATAAAGTGACCCACAGTGATCCAAGTCCTTATATAATCCCTTCCCTAGACTGTGGGTGGGATCCATGATTGCTTCTAACTTGTTTTATATAATATATAGCAAAGGTGATTGGATGTCACTCCTATAATTATGTTTGGTTGTATAAGATGCTGTCTTAGTAGACTAGAAAAAGAGATGGTCATACTGTTCTTGAAGAAGTAGATAAAAATGTTGTCAATTACCTATGAAGAGAACCACACATTAATGAACTTGTAGGCAGCCTCTAGGGACCAACAAATGGCCTCCAGCCAGTAAAATATTGGGGATCTCAGTAAACAGCAGCATGGAAATGGATGCTACCAGCAAGCATATTCTTTTCTACTTGAGCCCCAAGATTAAAATAAAAGCAGCCAACAACATGAGCATAGCCTTAGGAGACCCTGAGCAGAGAACCCAAGTAAGCCATGGCTGGGCTCCTGACCCATACAAACTGTGAAATAATAATGGTTTTTATAAACTATTAAATTTATGGGGTTTTTTTTGCAGCGATATAAAGTGGATACACATGGTTGTTTACCAAATTAACCCAGAAGAGATAGTTAAGATACATATATATTCTTGTGCATTTATTATTTTTTATACTTAATGCTGATCTTGAGATAGGACTGTGCTTTAAATTTTTTTAATAAAGCATGATTTAGAATAATCCTCAGAATAGTATTTAAAAATCATTGCTCTAGATACTATAAAGAAAGTCTGTTATAATGAATCACAAGTTGGAATAAAGGGCCTGGGGAAAAATCCCAAGTATATTCATGTGAATGGCTTAAATCTGAGCCTCCACTTATGGGGCAAATAAATCTAAAAAGATGTTCTTTTCATTCAGTTCAGGGAAGTAAAGGCCAAGACAGGGCTGGAAATCTGAGAGATGTATTGAGAGAAATGCCTGCAAATTATAGAAGGGAGCAAAGTGAGCACTTAAAGGTTTCAATGATACAGGTCTGCCATGAGAGAAACAAAAAGAAACAAAACAAAACAAAACAAAAAAAGACTTGAGCTAATCCCACCATCTCAGACTTCAGCACTTCTCTTGCCTTAGCCAAGGGCAATCCTCAAGTAAAAGTTACTCATGTAGGAATGACCAGTCACTACTACCACCATGCTCTCTTATTCGTTGGCTGCAATCTGAGGAAGTATGGCTTCCATGTTCATGTCTAGGTGGATCTAATATTGTAACAGTGGGTCTGTCAGTCAGCCATAATCTTTAGAGTCATGAATCTTAAAAGGTTGTCTTAGAGACATACCTCTGTGTCTACATTTTTAAGTTCTTTCATCTCCTTCTTAGATGTATGCAGCCCAATTTACCTAAATTAGGACCTCTTTCCTTTGCCTACCATCTGGCTGAGAAACACGCCTCTTCTTTCTAATGAGAGAATAAAATGAATGTTCACACTGTGCAACTGAAATCTCCCAAATATTCCAAATAGGGAGATGGAATTATCTGTTCAGATCTTGGATGATGGTACAATTCAGTAAGATCAGAGCATTTGTGTAAAAGAGTTGACAAATTCACATTGATAAATTTATGATGTAATTGTCCATTGTTGATTCATATCTATTCAAAGAGGTTGTGTCACCTCCTTATTGACAGTGCTTTGTTTGGTTTCCTTTACACCATAAAAATTCTTACCTTCTCCTTAACCCATTGTTTTCTTCATCTTTTTTTTTTCAAACATGTTTTTGTGTGTTACTCAAGTAAAATTGTGGAATAAGAACAGAACTGCTTAGGAATTTCAAGGAATATGGTTGTCCCATAATAGGACCAAGTTTTGCTTTCAGATGAAATTATGCTAATAGAATTTTCAAATACAACTCTGTTCTCATAAATAGGCATTTTTGTTTTTGCTGTATCACTTTAATCAATTATTTCTTAGTTTATTAGGCATAATATCAGATACCCTGAAGGTACAATTTGCCAATGTAAATAAGACATATTTTGGGGTCAAGAAACTTGAAATCCAGAATGAAATGACACACATTATAATGTGTTGAAGTAGTGTTATATTTAAAAATGGAGGAAAAGGAAGTGTTAAAGAAATTCAAGGGAAGATTTCTCCTTTTTCGAGGGAAATCAAGGATGGCATGCCAAAGTTGATGATTGAATTGAACTTTAAAAAAGTGGGCTATATTTGGGATATGAGAAATGAAGGATGGGTTAAGATGTGATCCAAGAAGAAAGTTTATCAGATAAGGAATTATTTCCATTATTGAAAGAGATCTGTATTCCCCTTTTAATGTCCCCATTTAGAACTCAGATTAGCCAGTTAATAGAGTAGTAGCAGCTCTTAGACTTTGCAATCTTGATAAACACTGTATTCAAGTCCAATCCCCCTAGAGCAGCACAGTATGTTTAATTGAAGATATGGTAATTCTGGGTTATTTTGCTGCAGACTTTAAGAGGTTTTTAAGGCAAAACCCATTAAGATTAGTTGCATTATATCATAGAAAAAAGGATAGGGGTTTTATGAAACATATTGCCCCTTAGGCGGAGCTGAATTACTCTTTCATGGCTCAGATGTGGGTGGTTATTTGAGTTTCCAGGACTCCATTTCAGTACTAATTTTGAACTGAATGCTTCAGCTAATTCTATGTGCTATTTGAGCTTTGCTGGAAGGATACATTTGCAAATGCTAACACAGAGAATGCTCTTTATTTTATGGGTTTAAAAAAGTTTAGATTGATGGTGTCTTTTTAACATGTTAATTTGTCTGCCAGTGTGCCTTTTCAGGATGACTGTTAAAGTTTTGTCTGTATCATAATGTGTTACTTCCTGGAATATTTCTTTATTACCACATCTTTGTAGGAAGGCACTTGTCTTAAAATTACTTCTGTGCATGCTTTTTTCCCCTTTATATTTAAAGTTCCTATGTGACAGTTATTGTTTGATTCATCTTTGTAGCCCAGCAATGTCTAGACTCTAATGGGTACTCAAAATGCTTTGTATATCCCACCTTCCATCAGTATATCCCAATAAAACATAAACTACATTGAAATGACCATTGATCATGTTTGTTGTAAGATTCAGTGTTTCCTAGCTTTTTCTGTGTTTCCTATGGTACTGACTCAAATAAGTTCAGGATCTGTTTTTTTTTTTTCTTTTTTTTTTTTAAGGTTCTTTTATGTCAGTCTCCTTATAGTGTAGGTGTTTGGCTTCACTCTTAAAAATAACCTAATTAGAGTTAGGTCTATACCTGTGGCCAACATAGATATCACTGCTCTAACCATGGAGGGAGGGTTCAATGGGCATAAATCTTTTCCTAATTACCCACAGCCCAACTAAGAAAGTATGTTATGATTTTAAATCAACTTTTTTGTGGTGTAATTTACATATAACAAATGCCCGCATTTTAAGTGCATAGTTAGGTATGTTTTGATAAATATATCTCCTAATGTAACCATTATCCCTGTCAACATAGAACATTTACATCATCTAGAACATTTCCTTGGGTTCTTTGTAGGTAATCCCTCCCACTATTGCTTCAGGCAACCATTGGTCTTTTTTTCTGTCACTATTCAATAATTTAGTCTGGTCTAGAACTTCAAGTAAATGGGATCAAGTAGAATGGACTCTTTTGATCTGACTGCTTCAGTCAGTATAAATTTCTTTTAATTTATCCTATTCTTGTATGAATCTATAGTTTATCTATTTACCTCTGAGAATTACTCTCCTGTATGACTATCTTGGGAAATTTGGGTTATTTCCAATTTTTGATAGTTATTAATAAAGCTTTATGAAATTATTTCATAGATTGTTCAGGATTTTGTACAATAGGTTTTGATTTCTTTGGGTTAAATATCTAGTCATGGGATTGCTGAGTCATGTGGCAGATGCATGTGTAACTTTATAAGAAGATGTGGAACTATTGTCCAAAGGAGGGATATCATTTTACATTTCTACCAGGAATGAATGAGAGTTCTTGTTCTCCTGTTCGCAGGTGGAGTTTTCAGTCTTTAATTTTAGCCATTCTTATGGATGTGTGGTATTATCATATTACGGATTTAATTTGCATATCTCTGATGAATAAAGATGTTTTTGAATATGCTTTCATGCACTTATTAACCATTCCTATATCCTCTTTTGGGAAATGTACAAACACTTGGCTCGTATTTTATTGGTAGTCTTATTATTATTGAGTTTCAAGATTTCTTATTTAAGTTTTAATAATTTATTTTATTTAACCCAATATACCTATTATTTCAATATATATATCCCATATTAAAATATTATTGTTATTATTTTAATGTTTATTTATTTTTGAGAGAGAGACAAATAGAGCATTAGCAGGGTAGGGGCAGAGAGGGGGGCAGAGAGGAGACACAGAATCCAAAGCAGGCTCCAGGCTCTGAGCTGACAGCACAGAGCCCAATGCATGGCTCGAACTCATGAACTGTGAGAACATGACCTGAGCCAAAGTTGTACACTTAACTGACTGAGCCACCCAGGCAACCCTAAAATATTATTGCTATTAATGAAATATTGTCCTTTATGTTTGTAAGTCTGAAATGTTCAAAATCCAGAATGTATTTTATGCTTAAAGCACACCTCAGTTAGTATGCTAAATTTTTGTCATATATTTTTTTTAATTTTATTTTACTGTGGTAAGACTACTTAACATATGATCTCCTCTCTTAACAAAATTTTAACTGTACGCTGCAGTATCATTGAGTACAGGTACAATGTTGTAGAGCAGCTCTCTAGAATTTATTCATCTTGCTTAACTGAATCTTTATGCCCATTGATTATTAGCTTCCTATTTCCCCCTCCTTCCAGGCCTTGACAACCACCATTCTGTTCTGATTCTATGAATTTGTCTCTTTTAGAAACCTCATAGAAGTGAAATCATGCAGTATTTGACTTTGTGACTGAACATACTTTATTTAGCCCAGTGTCCAATAGGTTCTACCCCATTGTTGCATATTGCAAAATTGCCTTCTTTTTAAAGGCTGAATAATATTCCATTATATGTATATGTCATGTTTTCTTTATCCATTAATCTATCAGTGGACATTTAAGTTGTTTCCACGTCTTGGCTATTGTGCATGGTGTTGTAAGGAACATGGGAATGCTAAAATTTTGTGATCCTGTTTTTAACTTTTTTGGATGAATAGCCAGAAGTGAGATTGCTGGATCACATGGTAGTTCTACTTTTAATTTTGGATGAACCTCATACTGTTTTCCATAGCACATGCAACATCTCATTGTGGTTTTGATTTTCATCTCCCTGTGTGACACTGAACAGTTTTTCATGTGTTTGTTGGTCATTTGTATGTCATTGCTGGAGAAATACCTAGTCAAGTCCTTAGCCCATTTTTTATAATTGGGTTATTAGTTTTTTATCTATTGAGTTGTATAAATTCCCTATATTTTTTGGAGATTAATCTCTTATCAGATACGTAGTTTGTAAATATTCTGTCTCATTCCATAGGTTGCCCTTTAATTCTGTTGATTATTTCTTTTGCTATACAGAACATTTTTAGTTTAATATAGTCCCACTTGTCTATTTTTGGTTTTGTTTCCTGTACTTTTAGTGTAATATCCATGAAATCACAGTCTAAGGCCAATATCATGAAGCTTTGTCCTTATGTGTTCTCTTAGGAGTTTTACAGTTTGGGTCTTACATGTAAGTCTTTATTCTATTTTGAGTTTATGTTTGTGTATGATATAAAATAAGGGTCCAATTTCATTTTTTGGCAGTGAATATCTAGTTTTTCTAACAGCATCTGTTGAAGAGACTGTCCTTTCCCTATTTGTGTACCCTTAGCACCTTTGTCAAGATCAGTTGACTATATATGCATGGATTTTAGGTGGTGGGGGGGGAGCTCTTTGTTCTGTTGATCTATATGTCTGTCTTTATGCCTGTACCACACAGTTTTGATGACTGTAGTTTTGGAGTATGTTTTGAAATCAGGGTGTATAATGCTTTCAGCTTTGTTCTTCTTTCCCAAGTTTGATTTGTCTGTTCATGGTCTTTTGTGTTTCCATATGAATTGTAGACTTGTTTCCCCACCCCCACCCCCCTATAAAAAGGACATTGGATTTTGATAGGAATTGCATTAAATCTGTAGATTGCTTTGGGTAGTATGGACATTTTAATAATATTAAGTCTTATAATCCATGAACATGGAGTGTCCTTCTATTTTTTGTGTCTTCTTTAATGTCTTTCATCAATATTTGGTAATTTTTAGTGCAAGTTTTCTTAGACAAGGTTTCTTAGACAAGTTTTTTAGTACAAGTTTCTAGAGTTTTACTCCCTTAGTTAAGTTTATTGCTAAGTATTTTATTCTCTTTGAAGGTATTATAAATAATATTATTTTCCTAATTTTCTTTTCAGATAGTTTTTTATGCATAGATATGAAACTGGTTTCTGCTTGTTGATTTTGTGTTCTGCAAATTTACTGAATTTTTAAATTAATTCTGACAGTTTTTATATGGAGTCTTTAGGGTTTTCTATATATAAGATCAAGCCATCAGCAAATAGAGGCTGCATTTAACTTCTTCCTTTCCAATTTGGAGGCCTTTTATTTCTTTTTATTGCCTAGCTCTGGCTAAGATTTTACTACCATGTTGAATATAAGTGAGGAGAATGGGCAACCTTGTCTTGTTTCTGATTTTAGAGGAGAAGCTTTCAGTTTTAAGTATGATGTTAGTTGTGGCCTTCATATATGCCCTAAATTGTGTTGACATACTTTCCCTCTATCCCTATTTTTTTGAGATTTTTTTTTTATTATGGAAGGGTATTGAAATATGTCACAAACTTATTTTGCATCTATTAAGATGATTGTGTGACTTTTATCTTTCATTTTGTTGATGTGGTAAATCACATTTATTGATTTGTACATGTTGAACTATCCTTGTATCCCAGGGATAAATCTTACTTTGTTGTGGTGTATGATCATTTTAATGTGCTTTTGGATTTGGTTTGGTAGCATTTTGTTGACAATTTTTTGCATCTGTATTTGTCAGTAATATTGGTCTCTGTTCTTCTTTTCTTGTGGTATCTTTGTCTGGCTTTGTTGATAAAGGTAATGCTGGCCTCAAAATGAGTTTGGACATGTGCCTCCTTCAGTTTTGTGGACGAGTTTGAGAAAGATTGATATCAATTCTTCTTTAAATGTTTCGCAGAATTTACTAGTAAAGTATATAATCCTGTTTTGTTTTTTTTTTTTTTTATTTATTGGGATATTTTTAATTGGTGATTTGAGCTCCACTTCAGTTACGAGTCTGTTCAGGCTTACTGTTTATTCATAATTCAATGTTGGTAGGTTGTATGTTTCTAGGAATTTATCCATTTCTTCTACGTTATCCAGTATTATGTATATACCTTAATATTCATTGTAGCATTATTTAAAATAAACAAATATGGAAATAATCTAAGTGTCCATCCATGGATATAAAATCTTTAGTTCATATATTTTTTTCCATTGATTAAAAAAAAATGCTTCTTTAAGAATCCTATTTCTGGGAAGATGGAGTAGACATAATTTTCTCCATTCTTCCTGCTAAGTATAATGAAAACACTGAACATTCCCAAAAGTCTGCTCTGTCTAGCAAAAGGACCAGGAAAGGGGCAAGCTCTGAAGACAGAATACTTTTAGACAATGCCATTCTCCTCTAGCTAAACATCAAAGATAAAAATGTGGTGCTACTCCAATCCTTCCTGCAAATGCCAAATAAGGATCCTGGACTTCTACCAGCATAGGACTGTGACAAAGTAGTACAACCTCCTTTTGCTGATGGTGTGGTGGCAAAGGAAGCCAGTAAAGAGCCATGCCCCACCCCCACATGTCAGTAGAGACCACAGGGAGCCAGAAATTTGACCCTACCCTCAGTAATGAAGCACCTCATCCTCTCCACACTGGGGAGGTATGGGCTAGGGTTTTGGTGTCAGTCAGAACTTTCTTCACTGTCCAGCATTAAGTTTAAAGTTTATTTATTTATTTTGAGAGAGAGAGAGAGAGAGAGATGGGAGGGGCAGAGAGAGAGGTAGAGAGAGACAATCCCAAGCAGGCTCTGCACTGTCAGTGCAGAGCCTGATGCAGGGCTCAAAATCATAAACCGTGAGATTATGACCTAAACTGAAACCATGAGTCTGCCACTTAACTGACTGAGCTACCCAGGCACCCCCTTCCCAGCATTAAGAAGGCCACTCTCTACTCAGGTGTTAGTGTATGACATGGATGGAACAGTGATGAGGCACTCTTACATTTCCAGCCAGGGAAGAAATATCAACAAAGGACTAGTGAGTAGTTTGAATCCATTCACACCTGGCAGTAATAAAATGTCGTTTCCCCCCATGGATGCCAAAAGAGGCTGAATAGGGAACCTGGATTTTTGCCACCACCTGGCAGTACCAATGCAGTGGTACCCTCCCTTCCCTTCTAGATGGAGTGGTGTCAGAAGAGGTCAGCTAAAACAGAATGTTTAAATAAGGGCCAGGTTCTCATAACATAATACTCAGATTATCTAGACTTTAATTGAAAATTACTCATCATACTGAGAAGCAAAAGATCTCACACTGAATGAAAAAATATAATGGATAGATGCCAAAACTAATGACAGAAATTATAGAATTACCAGGCAAAACTTCCTTGTAATTTACTAGGACATATGTAAACTGGTAGAGACTCACATCCTGCATGACTGTGATCTCCATCAGTTAACCATTGGTTTTCCCCTTTCCTTTGTTCTTGGGCAGCCAGGAGTGCCTGAGGAATGCCACAAATGTCCCACCTGGGGGCAGGGGGTGAGGGTTTGAAGGTTGTCAGTTTGCCTTAATGCTTTCTCATCATGTCTGCCCTTTCCTTCTGTAGGGAACAGAAGTCTTAACTCCTGAGGGAAAGGCAATAAACCCTATTTCCTTTAGGCATAGAAGATCTATCTCAGTTATAGGAAAAGGTTATGAAAATAACCTTCTACCTCTGAAGGAAGAAAAAGTTATCATCCTGGGCCTATGTGAGAAATAAGCCCACTGACCCAATCAAAGGAGGGACATGGAGACTTGGAGCACAGTGAAGTGAGGCTTTAATCAATGTCCTTGCAATAATGGTGTCTGACCACAAGCACACTAGGGGCAGTTATAGCAGGCAATTTACCTTCTAGCACTCAAGTCCCTACTCTGATTCCTCATTGGCTGAGTACTACAGAGGTTACAGCCTTACCCAGACATGCCTATGTCCATATAAGACAAAAAGTAGTCTGACTAGAACAAATGCACATTCCTTGAGGTGACTCAGAGATTTCTGTTCTTTGGTGCATCCTCATTGCAAACCCCATGAAAACAAACCAGCGAAAGGGAGAGGGGAAGAACCAGGAAGTGAGGTGTCTAAGGGGTTGGGACTCCATTGTGTGTGTGTGTGGGGGGGTGCAGAGGGGGGAGTTCATACATTTTCCAATTTGGTGTTTGGTATTTTGGCTTTTATTTGGTATTTCTGAATAGGAATCATCTCCCTTACTTCTCACAGCTAATACCATTAGAGATACCGTCCTGACAGGAAAAGGACAGGATCACTGAGGTGTCCCCACCTTTGAGAGCTATCAATTCAAACTTTTGTCTATATAATTTCTTCTGATATGTGTCTCATATTTTAAAGATTCATTTATATTGACCTAAATTTATATATCTATCTATATCTATATCTATATCTATATCTATATCTATATCATCTATATCTAAATCTCTCTCCCTCTATATAATAGATATAGATATAGATAGATATAGATATAGATAAATACAGATATAGATATATACATATTTTTTTTTACAAATATGGGCCTAAGAAGAATCTGTTACATAAGAAATATAAAGCATCTTACTTAGTAGTGTATTTTGAGGGAAAAAAACCTATCAAATGTGAATATGAAAGATAGCCACAATATATTTGCAAGTTCTCTTTCTCTCCCTGTCCCTACTACTTAGTAAAAGATGTGAAAAACAATGATATAGAATCCTATTATGCCATTTTTAGAGAGATTTCTTTGCTTATGATGCCACACCCACAGGATGGCTCCAGGGTGATGATTGATATTGTTCAGCAGATGTTATTGCCCCATCACATAGTTTTGGTTTAATTTATTCTTGTATAATTGCATTGTTCTTTATGCTTCTGTGCTGGAGATTGGTACAACATAAAAAGGAGCTTTGTTATTATGAGTGTACTATAGGGATCCAGCTAGAGTCTTCTAGTCATTTGGTTTAGGGATTTTCAAAAAGAGTAAGTGTGCTGCCAGTGCTGGTAATTTAAAGATACCATTTGTGAGGGCTTTAGGGAAGGTAATGCATAATAATAATAATAATAATGGCTAAAATGTTAGTCCCTACCACATTCCTGTTAATTACAATGATGCTGTTATCTTACAGGTGAGCTCTCTGAAATGTAGAAAGTTTTAGTAATTTATTCAAGATTACTCAGCAAATAAGATGCTGGAGTTCATATCCAGACTGATTTGAAAAGACTATGATCTCAAGTTCTTTTTTTTTTTCCTTTTGCAAACTATTGTTGGTCATATGATTAAAAGAGAGTAATATAAATAGATTTTATTTCCCTTTATATTTCAGAATCCCTTGAAGTATTTTATTAAAAGGTACTGATTCCTAGTTGTTGTCGTGTTTCCCCTCCCCTAGACCTTCTAAACCAGAATTTCTCAGGGTGTACCTGTGGAGCATGCATTTTTAACAAGCAACCCTAGATAATTCTTATGCACAGTGAATTTGAGAGCCCCACTGTGACTGCCTCCAGCTAATGTCACTCTCCAGCACTTCATTAATGAGCTTTTTGGACAGTAGATTTGGGGTAGCTTCCAAGGCATTACACCGGTCCCTTGAGTATGGCAGCCAATTTTTTCAGGCACATTTTCAGCTTTCCCCATCTCCATACTAAAATATATTAGCTACTACAGGGAACTTCTCTAGCTGGCTATGGCAAGCTCAGACATTTCTCATCAGTGTTGGGGCATTTGTCACCCTTGTCTGGCCTTGAATCACCTCACCTATCAGGAAGGTTTCCTGAATCAGGAAACATTTAGACACTTATAAAACTAAATCCCTTTGCCTAAGGGCAAACCAGGAAGAAAATGGATGAAGGGAGAAATAGAGAATTACTTTCACTTCCTAGAGAAAAGTTTGAAAGTTAAAAAGAGAAATGAAATATAATATATATCTTTACTTATTGATGACAGTGGTGGTCAGTATTTTCACTGAGCCTTTGTTATATGATTTGCCCTCTGCTGGATGATGTAGACGTAGAAGATGCCAAGTAAGGACCTGCACTAATGATTTTAATATTTCATATTTGAGTAGTACTTTGAGAGTTTTATAAACATTTTGACTTAGGTTATTTCATTTGACCCCCAATACATTCTTTTGGTTGCTAGACTAATAGTTGATTTTTTTTTCCTCTCCGTTTTAGCTCCTTTTTGATGCTCACTGATTAGATTTTGAATGCATTTAGAAAAAAAAGTCTCTAATAAACATGATTAGAGATTCTTACCCATAGTCCTAAAATCTTTAAATCATACAAGTATTATATCCTTATCATTTGTTTTTTTTTTTTAATATTTTTCAAACCTGTCTACAGTTCTAAATTTTCCAAATACTATTCCATTAAACTCTTTTCTGATAATCAGATTTATATCTGTATCCTTAGCTCTAACATAGTGCCTATAAATGCAGTAGAGTATTCCTGTGTTTAGGAGTTTCTTATCTTTTACTGAAAATATGTTTCCATAAAAGAAATACAACAGAATACAGAGCAATGCATAAGCTAGCCATATAAAGAAATTCATTAATATTTAATATATTAAAAATTAAACAGGGCGTTTGAATAGTTGTGGGAGGCAGAATTTCTAAAATATGTCCTGCTCTAATCCTCAGACTCTGTGAGAATGGTGAACTGTCACTCCCACCATTATGTTATGCAAAGTTAAGAGAGTGGGATTATCCAGGTGGGTCTGATCTATCATATGTGGCATTAAAAGTAGAGAGATTTCTCCAGCTTATGACAGAAGAGGGAGTGAGAGAGATTTGAAACAGGGGAAGGAGTTGATGCACCATTTCTGGTTTGAAGTACGCCCCATGAGAAGGAATGCAGGCGGCCTTAGTTGTTGCCAGTAGATAGCAAGGAAATAGAAAGCTCAGCCTACAGGTGCAAGGAAGTGAATCTGTTAAGAAGCCAAAATGAGTCTGGAAGCAGATAATTTCTCAGAGTTCCCAGTTAAGAGACCAAGATGGCTGACATCTTGATTTTGCCATGTGAGATCCTATGCATAGAATCAGTCTAGTCTGTCCATACTTTTGACCTACCAAACTGTGACCCAATAATTGGGTCTTATTTTAAGACATTAACTCCCTTTATGGAAAATGTGGTGCTAGAAGACTCTAATGGAAGTGGCTGGAGTTTTTAATAAAGGCTTCACAGAACTTGTTTTTGTGAGAATAAAATAAATGTTAATTGTAATAGTTTCCTCTGGCTTCTCTAACAAACTTAGTGTCTTAAAACAACACACATTGATTATGTAGGCAGTTCTGAAGTGAGAAGTCAAAATTGGCTTCACCAAGCTCAGATAAGGCAGGCTATGTTCCTTTCTGAAAGCTTTAGCGGAGTATCTACTTCTTTTTTTAAAACAGTGTTATGTTATTTTTTGAGAGAGAGAGAGAGAGAGAGAGAGAATCCCAAGCAGACTCCATACTGTCAGTGCAGAGCCCAACTTGGGGCTCAATCCCAGGAACCTTGAGATCATGACCTGAGCCAAACTGAAAAGTCAGATGCTTAACCAGCTGAGCCACCTGGGTGCCCTGGGGAGAATCTACTTCTTGGCCTCTTTCAGCTTCTAGCGGCAGCTGCTGCTTTCTTTGGCCTGTGGCCCCTTCCTCCCTCTTCAAAGCCAGATAACCTTTAAAGGCTTTCTCACATTGTATCATCCTGACTCAGACATTTTGCCTTCCTCTCCCACACTTAAGAGCCCATGTAATTACTTTGGCTCACCTGGATGATAGAGAATAATCTCTCTCTCTCAAATCAGCTGATTAGCAACCTTAATTCCCTCTGCTGCCTTAATTATTCTTTGCCTTGTAACCTAACATATTCTCCTGGCTTCAGGGAGTAAAATGTGGATGTCTTTAAGAGGCCAATATTCTGCCTACCAATGATATTTAGAAAAAAAATAAAGATATGCTGGCTAGGCAATGAATTGTGCAGAAACTATCCTTGGTAAAATATTAACTTTATTTTCACTTACGAGTTTGATGCTTATGTATAAGTAGATTTTTTTTTCTGGAAAAAGAAATGCGTGAGAAGATTATAAGCCTTGGCAGCCCATGAAATATTTGAATGCTTACATGTACAAAGTTCCATCATGCTGTGAAATGTCCTCCTTATTGAGAATTGAAATGGGGTAATTTATAATAAAAATAATAATTTCTTAAATTAAAAATCTTATGTGCTTGAAAAATAATAATTTCCTAGGCATTATTCCATTTATTTATAATGACGTCTGTGAAGTCTTGCTGATCTTTCCGGCCTGTCTTCCTCTCCTTTCTCAGAAACATTTTAAAGATACTCCTATTACAGCATTCAAAGGAGGCTTTTTCGTTTTTTTTTTTTTTTTTTTTTTTTTTTTTTTTTTTTTTTTTTTTTTT